>NC_039290.1:5023501-5089853 GCF_003368295.1 Carassius auratus
TTTGCTTAGAGAGAAATGTGTTCCCTGTAAAACAAGTAGAAGAAATTACACACTTTTATATGGCAAATGGAACAAACCTCTCAAAGTCATAGGTTAGTTCTTCTCTTTCTTGATGCTGCAGTTGACTTTAAAACACACATACACACACTCACACACACACACAAAATGCAGTAAATCTAAAATTCTATTAAAAAACTATAACATACTAATGCTAAAACTAGGGCTAACCATTAACTTTTGTTTAACCTAGCTAACATACAATTTTAGGGATGAGGCACAGATGACAGGAATCGGGAGTTGTTTCACAATAAACAAATGCACAACTGCTCAAAATGTTGACGTTAGTATGATTTTTAAAACAAATTAACACTTTTTACAGTAAGGATGCATAACATTTTATTTCTGACAGCGTAAACAAAAATGCTGAAATGTATAGGCCTATAGGCCTATAAAGAAAAACACAGCTTTCAAACGTTAAGTGAGTATTATTAACGTTACTGATTTTATTATTTGAATAATTTACAAGATCTGTTAAGTTTATAAGTATAGGTATCGGTTTTGACAATACTGGGATTGAAAACAGAGGTACAGGACAGAAAATTTTAAAAGAGGTTTGGCCCAACATGGTTCAGTGTGTAACCTCCGATGTGAGCGGCATGATGCAACTAAGGTCAGGAAGCTTTAGAACCCATTAAAATCAATGATCATAACCCTATCTACAATGGATGACGGACATTGTTATTTCTGACAAGAAACGGATTTGCACTTTACAGTTACTGTTATTTAGCCTACTGTAAAGGGAATTTGCAGTATTAAATTCACTGGGGGATAACAGTGAACTACAACATATGTAACTTAACCTAGGGCCCTCAGTATCTTAATTACATTAACGAACTGCTCCATAAAATGGCAGCCACTTGTGTCACTTTAAAGAACATGGTCAAAGCCATTCACTCTAATACATGTGACTGTTTGAAAATGTGCCAAAGATAGAAATCAGTGCCTTAAAACAGATGGTGCTAAAAAACATGCAATGGAGAACAGGGAGCTGTAATCCAAATTAGAGATTAAGGGTGCATGCTATATCACTGACCCCAATCCTAGGACATTCAGCTCATAAGACCCCACCACATATAATGGGTCACTGCTTTTTTTTTTTTTTTTTGTGCTTTTTATGAAAACAATGCACTGCTTTTAATGCACTGCTATACCACACAGATGCTGGTTTCATACTATAAACAGCTTAATCCAAAATTGTTAAGTTTTTGATTGATAAACAGTTGGCTCAGGTGGGATTTTTAAAATAAACTCATATTTTTGTTCAGTATGCTGATGCATTAAATTAATCAAATGTGATCGTAAAGACATAAAGTTACAAAAGATTTCTATTTCACATTAATGCTGGTCTTTTGAACTATTCATTAAAAATACCTGAAAAAAATATTTTATGAAGTTATAATGAATGCATTATATTAAGCCTTAATATTATATTTGATTATTTTAAGCCTTAATATTTATAAAAAAATCAAGCAGCACAAACATTATAACATAATAATAATAATTTTCTTGAGCACCTAGAAGGAGTTTTGAAAGATAATGATTAATTTAAATAATTCTATACATTTTTCAAATAATATACTTATTTTAAATCACACATACAAACATAAATATTGTGCATATACATATACGCCAATTTGATAAAAGTGCAAGTAAAAAAAATTATATTGCAAATTCATCTGGGCCTGTCCTAGGATGAATATATATTATGGATAGGTATCTTTATGCATATCTAGTGTTTAAATATTTTAAATATTTTCACAGTCATAATATAAATAATTGAAACTCTTTTTCAGTCTGTGCAGTTAAAGGGTTAGTTCGCCCAAAAATGAAAATTATGTCATTAATAACTCACCCTTATGCTGTTCCAAACATGTAAGGCCTCCTTTTACGGTATACTGTCCATGTCCAGAAAGGTAAGAAAACATCATCAAAGTAGTCCATGTGACATCAAAGGGTCCGTTGGAATTTTTGAAGCATCGAAAATACATTTTGGTCCAAAAAATAGCAAAAACGTAGACTTTATTCAGCATTGTCTTCTCTTCCGTGTCTGTGTGAGAGAGAGTTCAAATCAAAGCAGCTGGATTTCCGGTTCGCGAACGAATCATTCAGTTCACCAAATCGAACTGAATCGTTTTAAACGGTTCGCATCTCTAATACGCATTAATCCACAAATGACTTAAGCTGTTAACTTTTTTTAATGTGGCTGACACTCCCTCTGAGTTCAAACAAACCAATATCCCGGAGTAATTCATTTACTCAAACAGTACATTGACTGAAACTGCTGTGATGAACACTGAGCCGAGCCAGATAACGAACAATAGACTGACTCGTTCATGTTTTTGGGCGAACTAACCCTTTAAGATTCTGCCGTATATGCAGATCTTATTTTTCTCCTTTAGAATATCATGAAAATCTTGAAGACAGAACTAAAAAGAGAGAATCTTGCTATGGGTTCTCATGAATTTTCCCCAGATAGGCACTGAATGATTGATGCCATGATTGCTTTATATTACTTTCGGACCTTCTTGAAAGAAAGAGGGAGGGCGAGTGGATGAAAGGAATGGAAGAAAAGGTCACTCCCGGTGGTTGTGGCTGTCAGACAGCTGTATGGTCCTGAGAAGTGACGTGGCATTATGAACTGACAGAGCTAGAGAAAAGCTATGGAACAGGGGAAATGTCAAAGTAAAAAGGAGGGAGAAAATGTGAGGTAAATGTTAGCATAAATGTAAAAGCATTAAAAAGGCTCTTGGTGGGATTCAACCACCTTAACCTGTTATGCAACAAGCATTGATTCTACAGTGATTCTTTAAAAGGCCTACCAGTGAAATACTTTGTGCACAGGAAGTCACTGTTTGCTACCAACTGTCACTGAGACTTATACTGACAGAGAAACAATTATAACGATGCCCTAAACTATTTTGAGGTGAATCCAAAACCATTCACCATCTATGAAATGTCATCGTTTTAGATCATATCTGACAGCTTTAACTCCCACAAGTAATCAGCATTTTTCTTCATCGTTGACAGAATGTTATACAAAATCAAGGGTCTGCCCAAAAGCCACAGGGGACACAGTCTAAAAAAAGATTCTCTGGAGACTAACTGTGTGACCTCAAGGAGGAAAACTTCCTGTGTTTAATCACACCAACGCATAGCCTCAGTTACCCTCGACATGCAATATACAGTCGATATAAATCCTTCATTCAGAAGAAAGTTTTAAAATATAGTTCTTTGGAGTCGTTATGGCTTCATTAAGTTTTTTGCAGATGTGAATGATTTAGATGTCAGCATGAGGCGGCAGTGGCTCAGTGGTTCATGTAGGTTGTCTACAAACCGGAAGGTTGGTGGTTCAAGTGTCGAGGTGTCCTTGAGCAAGACACCTAACCCCAGCTGCTCCCGACGAGCTGGATGACGCCTTGAATGGCAGACACCGCAGTCGGTGTATGAATGAGTTGTAGGAATGGGTGAATGTGAGGCAAATTGTCAAGCGCTGTGGATGGCCATGTGGTCTGTTGAAAGAGCTATATAAATGCAGTCCATTTACCATTTAGATATACTCTACATATGCACAATTATATTTATATAAAACAAAACAACAGTCACACATACACAAAAATATATTCAGCACAATAAAGTCACAAATCACACAACATACACATTATTAGTTCAAAACTGTGTGACTGACTAAATCTTACAAATGTTGACGTTAAGATTAAATTCACACACAGAGTCTGGTTTATCATTGTGGGGACACTATATAGGCGTAATGGTTTTTCTAATGTAAAAAACGTATATTCTATCAATAAAAACCTAAACCTACCCCTCACAGAAATACTTCTGGATTTTTACATTTCCAAAAAACTAATTCTGTATGATTTATAAGCTCGTTTTCCCCCATGGGGACCTCAATTTAGGTCCCCACGAGTCGGTACATTCAGGTTCAAGTAACCCCTGGGATAAAAAAAATAATAATAATAATGGAACAAACAACATAAATAGGCTAGTATTTAAATATCTTTAAAAAGATTTTAATTGAATGATGCTTTAGTATGGTACCCCCACAGATGCATTAATAACTGACATGAGGCACCATGATGATCAGACAGTTGACCTGGCTGCTCTTTCTCATCCTTTTTAATTCATCTTGCTTATTCAGTTGCTTATATATTAGAGATATAGTTGCCATTGTTCTCTATCCCTCTGAAAGGCTATCTCTGTTTTGCATGGACAAATGCAAATGCTCTAATGCGCTCCCTGTCGTCCCACAAGCTGCAGACTTTAGTTTAGCATTTGGGAGTAACAGCTGCAATACCTTTCCATCACAGTCAGGACAGAGCGACCCATCACTCTAGTGGTGTGTGAGGAACAGGAAGTGACAGGCTGTTTTTCCCCCCTTCCCTTCCTTTTTGTTCAGTCCAATGAGTCTAAATGTGATTGACAGAAAAAGGCATTTTAAACCCAGCCACTGCACTGCAAAGCGCAAATGTTTGTACAGCACACCAAATATTGCATAACTAGATTTCAATGAGAATTGACAGCTTGAGTTGCTGGCTGCGTATTATTACACATTTTGTTTTTCTGATAAAAGGCCTACGAGAGTTTTATGGGTGTTGATAAAAGCATCCGAGGCAAACATACTTTGAATTTCAAAACAAACAAAAAAAACTTAACACTGCATTTTATATATTAATATGAATTTACCATTTAAATCTTCACTGAAGAAAAAATAAAACTTTTTTTTTTTCTTTGCTTATATTTGCTTTAACGTGTTTGGTATATTAACATTATAATGTTAATATACCAAACACGTTAAAGCACAGAACTGCATTTCAATAAGAAACTTGAACTCTAGGTTGATTTACCCTGAGATTGGGTTCAACTTAATAAAACAAAAAGGTTCACAGGTGTAGGCTACATGACTTTACAAACATTTTAGTGTCTATTTTAATCTGCAGCAGCTTTCCACATAGTCTCATGCTCTCTCACATAATTAAAATGTTCTCTAATCCAAACTTTTGCATTTCTTAAATTAATGAAATAATCATTTGACTTTTATCCTGTTTTCTCAGGTTTGACACGTTTCCCCTCATTTCAGGGTTAATATACTAAAATAAAAATAAATAAAAAACACTTTCACTCCCATTACATCAATATTTATCCAATTAAATCAAGAATTATTTGAAATCTTGAGTCTTAAACTTAAAAATCTGCATATGTAGGGGAAAAAGCTAATTTATAAAAAAAAAAAAAAAAAAAAAGAATCAAAAAAATGTTTTTTAAATCTATATTCAGGGAAGGACTAGGATTCCTGATCTAATGATTTTAATATAAATTATTTAATAATTTCACCTGTATATAAGAAAATACAAAATAATCAGAAAGGCTAAAATATGAACAGTGAAACAATATTAATAATAATGAATATAATGAAGTCCTTTGAAGTCTTTTTTTTTTTACTACAACTGATTGCTGAAACAATATTTTGTGTGTTGAATTTGTATGAAATGAGATTGTAAGCCTGCGGTGTGACAAGAGACATGTCACAATCAAGTATTTCAGAATCCTGTATGATAAAGTATATATATATATATATATATATATATATATATATATATATATATAATTCTTATTTAACCATAAGATCAAGCACGTCCTCTGAATCTGAAGGAACAGTGATGGAATCAAATTCCTTCTGTATGTCTACCAACTGTCAGAAACGTCTTGCTGTACCTTTTCAAACATGCTGTCTCAAACTGCAGCACGTTGAGTCCTGTTGAACAGCTTTTTCACACAGTGCTTACGCAGATGGTGACCCAGACACTGCGGAGACCTCAACCTAAGCTCAGAGTCCTTCAATTATCACATTGCATGCAATAATACACTGCATCCTTTCCCACCTGACTGTACTGTCTGGGTTTCAGGAACCCTCACAAACACAGAGCACCATTTAAAGCAAATACTGAATGCTTTAAGTGCCTTACAATGATTTAAGTATGTCACCGCTCTGCATTAAATTAGATCAAATCTTGTTAAAGTCAAATAATTTTTATTGCTGGAAGGGGAAAACTTTAAGCTGGATGAATTTAGTACAAACATTAAAGAGAACACTGAAGAAAAGAACTTTGATCTTCTTTAAAATCCATTTTGTCCAAAGATCAAACATTCTTAAGTGTCTTATTCCCCTTTAAAGTTCTGCCAGCTATACTGATAAACTATCAACATTGAAGTACCAGCAGAAACAGATGAAACCATTCTTTTCTGAAGACAACAACGAAAACTTATTGCAAAAATGTTGTGCCACTGGGTTAAAATGTGTATATTGTGCAAATATGTACCTGGACACAAAACACACAACTACAAATATGGCATACAACAGATCACAAAGTGCATTGTGCTTTACAGATTAATCCTATCAAATTTCATGATTTGATCAAATAGTCAAAGTTAGTACATAATTACACAAACTTATAAGACTATTGTAATTAAAAATGTATTAAAAACTTTGTTTTTTAAGATGGGAACTGGGCATTACTCACTGAATTAAATGCTAAAGCATATACTCAATGAATGCACACAATATCTACCAAATAAGAAAAAAAAACATGCTTTGGTAAATCTATGACACAAGTCATAATTAAGACAAAATTATGACAGTCAATTATGAGCTGAAAAGCTAAAATGAGATATAAAGTCATAATTATGACAAAGTTGAAATTGATGGCCAACAATTAAATGAAGTCAAAATTACAATATACGAAGGTAAATCATGACAATCAAAATTTAGACACTAATTCATACCTTGAAATTGACAATTTGAAGTTGAAATTATGATTATGAAGTCAAAATTATGAGATACCAAGTCAAAATTATGAGAAAAAGGCAAACACTGAATTCCACTGAACTATGAAATTCTACTTAATAACTTTTATTGGTCTAGTAAACAGCAACCAAACGCTGCTGTTAGGCGCTCTCTGACGTAACTGTAAAACGCTGGCAGAACGGAAAGGCACAACACAGGCTGCTAGAATTGCTCTCTGGGGAAAATTAACTGAAGGACAGAATACATTTGCAAATCATGAATAGTATACAGCAATCCAGAGCAAGGGTGGAGAACCACACTCACACCACATTATTTTCTGCTCCAACTTTATTATCCAAGCAGAACCTATTAATGCCCCCATTAAAATCTATGAATGAGACGCAATCATACAATGTTATTTTTCTATCAGCAAAGCTTAAGGGTACGAGTGCCCCACTTCTTTCCATTTCTAGACTGTCCTATTCTGCAGACCGTCATGGCCAATGATGAACTGACACGCTCGTGTCAAAACATAAAATGCTGAGCGAATGGAAGCGTGTGAGAGACTACAGTATGATGCTGATTAATTTCAGCATCTGTTGGAGGGGAGAAAACCAGATGCAAATGAGGAGACTTTATTATCGGTCACGTTGCAGAATGTTGTGTGTGTCATCTAGGATTTGTCTCTGCATTCAGATCTGATTTAATTATGGTTTAAGATTAAATTATTTTTTAATAATACTAGAAATTCTAGTTAGAAATATTAGAAATTCTCTCAAAACATTAAAAATAGATTTTAAAATGTTAACGTTTTTATATGATATAGCAATGTTAAGGTTATTTTTAGATTTTAAAATGTAATTTTTTAAAATACTGCTGTTACTTAACCTTTTAGATTAAGTATAGGATATTAGCTTGAATTTTAACCATCATGCAACAAACCATCACAAAACTCCGACAGCATTGCACTTAAATTTGCTCACATACCCATAAAGTGAAGTTTAAAAATAAAAGGGAGATTGTAAACTGCTTCTCGGCACAACAGTGCAACAAAGGAAGCGCTACACAGCTGTGTTTAACAGGCACAGAACCAGATCAGCCCTGCCTAGTGCATACGCAATTGCAAGCACACATACACAGAGACCCTCTGTGTAAATTTCTGTCGTCTGTGCAGCTAGCAAAGGGAGAGCTGGTGTGGCCAGCTGTCTGTGCGGGTTAAACAAGGCAGAGGAGATGAGGAAGAGGGGGCAGACCTGTGGCCCTGCCATACTAACTCATCCTTCATTCATATTGCCACAGTTACACTAGCCCATCTTCTCTAGGACTCAAATAACCACTGTAAATGGAAAAAGGACAGAACTTTCACACACTAATTAAAAATGCTCCAAGCACACTGTGGGTGAGGACATAATCTCCAAAATAAAAAAAGATTTCAAAAGACTGTTACAATAATGCAACAATTTACAAAATTGAATCGATCGGTTAAATTTACAAACACTTTTGTTAATGATATTAATCTATGAGAGCAATGCTATTCATTTTAGACTAAAGCCTAAACGTGTGTAAAAATGTATTCCAGTCACAATTTAAACAATGCATTTTTACACTATCAAAACCATATACACGTTTTTTGGTCCAATTTAAATTAAGTCATTAACTGTTTGAATTTTTACTTTTAAGTTTCTAATATTGTTAATTATGGATACGTTTAAAACTAAACTTATCAAATTCCCAAAAGTAACAGACTTGATTTGGGATTGTAGTTTGTACAAAAAAAAAAAAAAAAAAAAAAAAAAAAAAAAAAAAAAAAAATTATATAGAGCAATAGAGGCTTGCACTTAAATCTTTAATGAATCATACAGATCAGGATTAAAGAACCACTTCCACAAAAAGCAAAAGGTCCAGATAGATTGGCACTGAATGGGGTCTCACTTGAAAATGACAATTCTTTGCTTTAATAAGGAGCATCTCTACACATGGACCATAACCGTTTACAGAGTGTATTACCTTGTAGAAAATAGGAAAAGGGAAAATTTCACAACACTTTAAAAATTAAAAACTTTAAAATATAAGTAGACTTTAAACAAGTTAGGCTAGAAATCACACAGGGCTTAAAGTATTAAGTAAGATTAGTAGGTGAAGTCCATCCAGTGGTGACATCCTTACCAAAAAAAGAAAGAAAAAAGTGAGAATGCCAATATTGTTATTACACACACACACAAATAGCATACACAGCTTAGACTAGTCTAAAAGTAATTAATTTTTTTACAATACTGGTCATAACTGGTTTAGAAAATGCCACAGGACTGTTTGAATCCGCTAAGAGTGCTGCTGCCATCTACAGGAGTGTTAATAACTCCCATGGATAGAAGCGCAGGCTCCTCTAAAAGTTACACCCCTGGTTAAATTAAGAGTGTTAAAGCGCTTACAGAGTTTCCATGGAAGAGTCCGTGGTGCCCGGAGTCCATCGGATAAACTGATGGTGGTAGATGGCTCTGGACTAACAAAAGCAAGAGTGCAAGTGTATATAAAGCAAAAATAATAATAATAATAATAATAATAATTCACCTGAGTGGAGCCACTTTAGCCCCGTTTTGTCAGAAAACATCAGACAATGGTCAGGTTTTTTTGTTTTTAAACGCAGGAATAAGAGTACCATAATTCCTCAAATAAAAGCCTGGGCCTTTATTTACCTGAGCTGCAGAAGGTAACAGGCTTTTATTTGAAGCAGGCTTTTATTAGAGGCAGGCCTTGATTTCTAATTCCATCTGTTTGATAAGTAATTGTTTTAAATAACCAGTTTTACATTTTAAAGCGATAGCGTTGCAGTGGACAGAGATCATAACATTAGCACAGAATCAAATCACAAAAAAAAAAAAAAAAAAAAAAACCTCAGACCATGAGGACTCACTCGTTTTGGGCAAGCTGATTGTTGGATGCACCCCAGACAAACATAGCAGCATTATCATCAGCCTCTGCAATCATAGGGCCAAACAGAGGGAATCCAGAAAGAAGGGGATTTATTCTTTTAAACCAAAATAAAAATACAGAAACTACACATATTTAATTAGGCAAACTGGCAATGCCATAGCAGATATACAACAGAAGCCTGAAAAAAACGAGACTCAAAATGGCACCCCATACACTCAACAGATCACACACACACACACACCTGTTTCCCAGTCCTCATAGGGTGAAGGGTTTGTGCAGGTGTTAACAGGCACCTGAAACTTCTCCAGCAGCTCTACATTTCCTATAAAAAAAAAAAAAATGATCAAAAGCATACAAGAAAGTTCAATTGCTATTATGTGTTTTTTTTTTTTTTTTTTTTTTAATCAAATCTTTGTATACTGTAGGTATGACCGAAAACACAGGCATCTAACGGTTAATCTACAAAAAGCATATACATAAACCCAAATAATAATAAAAAAAGTTATTGTATAAACGTGTCCTATTCTGAGTCCTAAACTTCTGAAACATTGGAGTCTCATTTTAGAGAAGTCAGTGCAATTTGGGAAAGAAATCAATTAAATCTATGTGGGTGGGGATTAAAATATTCAGATGTAAACCTTTCTGTTATCTTTAACATTTTCAAAAGTAACTAGTTTAATTACACTTTCTCAGTAACTTATGGATTACGGTTACATTTATTTTGTAATTAAATTACATGCAACTAGATACTCCCAAACACTGATCCTGACTGACAAATGAAAAATATCTTTAAAAAAAAAGATTTTGGAAAGGAGAAACAAAGTTTTTTTTTTTGTTTTTTTTTGGTCCCATGAAAGAACAACGAAAATCTCTCAGTAACAGACCATCAAACATGCAACACTAACCATCTTCAGCATTCAGTGACCTCTTGTCTTCACAGTTCGCAATGTGATGAGACAACTCATGCTTGGGAAACAAGTGTCTGGCGTTGAAGGGGCAAGTCTTCAGTTCACTAGCCAGTTTGGGGTGGTTCTGATACAGATAGGGGGTGGACAGATAAAGTCCTCAACACCTTCACAATTTCAATAAATATATCATCAAAAACAAACACATGGAGATCTCCCCCCCCCCCATAACCCACCTTCCTGCACTTGAGAACATGAAAAGGGAAGCGAGAGGCTCTGATCTGGTGGTTTTTGTCATAAGGGCACTGCACAATCCTGTTGGGGTCACCGACGTCATCAGTGTCTTCACTATAAACTGTGGAAACAAGAAGCTCATCATCAAACTTGGTTGATCTTGTGGCTGGTTCACACGGAACGCCTTTTCCGTTCCACTGCGCTACTCGTCCAGTGTTTTTCTATGTGAACGCGCTAGATGGACGTGTTTGACTGTAATATTGTGATTTCAGATGGGGTAGGCCTATAATAAATCCAGCTGCTAAATTACCGTTTTCTTCAGTCCAGCCATGATGTTGATTTTCAGAGTTGACTCCGGACGGACCAACGCTACTCCCGAATCTAATAGTGGCCATACTCGCTTCCTTCTGGGGTTTTGGGAGTTCAAAATGTCACCCTAAATAAAACACGCCCAATTTAAAAACAAGCCAAGTTTTAAGTAGAAAAGTGGCTCGTGCTAAACAAGACAGTTAAAGCACTTGAAAGAAGGTACGTCGAACGCCAAAAGTCATAGTAGTTCGATCAAAAACATTTGCAATTTTTCTTTCAAAAAATTAAAAAACAATCACAACGTGCAATACTTTCTAATCTCTTTACATGGCATAGTGTCGACAGAACACTTACTACTTGTTTTTGTAGTCTTAAGGTATGGCACGTGCTCCCCTTCACTTGATTGACCGTGAAATGTCACGTGACCCACTACGTAAAAACCTTTGTTTCGTCATTACAATATTACCATAATTAAATACTATGTTCAATACTTTTCCAGATAGAGACAGAAAAAAACTATTTTATATAAAATAAAGTTAAATAAAACAATTAAGTTCAATTCATTTAATGTTAGATTAAATTAGATTAGAAACAGCTGTGCTGATTAATGTTTTTGGAACCTGTGATACTTTTTTTCAGGATTCTTTGATGAATAAAAAGCTTTTATTCAAAATATAAATGTTTTAATTTGTAACAATATACACTACCTTAAAAAAATTGGGGTCAGCAAAAAAAAAAAAAAAAAAAACTTTCCTTTTTTTTCTTTTTTTGTTGTTGAAAGAAATTAATGCTTTTATTCAGCAAGGATGTGTTATGATTTATATTGTAAGAAAATATTTATATTTTAATGATTGCTGTTTCTTTTTATATTTATTGAAAAAAAATTTATATTTATATTTTGTGAAAAAAGATTCACAAAAAAAAAAAAAACAGGTTTCACAAATTTCCCAAAAAAATAATAAAATAAAATAAAAATTAAGCTTTATTATGTTTCCAACATTGATAATAAATCAGCATATTAGAATGATTTCTGATCATGTGACACCAAAGACGTAATTAGGATGAAAAATCAGCCTTTGAATTACAGAAATACATTTTAGGCTATTTCAAAGTATATAGAAAACCATTATTTTGAAACGAAATAATATTTTACAATATTATGTTTTTTTCTGTATTTTAGATCAAATAAATGCAGCCTTGATGAACAGAAGAGACTTCTGTAAAACACATTAAACATCTGACTGATCCCAAACTTTTGAACAGCAGTGTACAAATATATTAATTTTTAGTTTGCTTGAGCCAAGAAGACTAATACTGTTTTGAAATTACTCCAATCGCACAAATACTACGGTATCTATCGAAAAAAATAAATAAAAGTGGTGCGTTTCTCAACGGCTCTGGGTAATGTATGTGCTGTGATTGTAGCAGCCAATCACAGCGCCGCGCCTGCATTCCATTCTCTGAAGACACGCCCACGAGAACTGTCAGCTGCTCCGTCCAAGATGGCACTGTCCTGTAGAGGTGTGTGGAGCGGAGCTTCTTTGATCTTATTTTATGGAAAACGACCTGTCGGAGTCAAAGCAAGTCTCTGCACACCTAGACTGGATTACACAAAATCCAGGTAGCCTACTATTCATAACAAGTATAGGATTATCGATCATATGTATGCGGTTGTGTGCATACCATACATCTAGGTGTTTTTGCATATGCACTCGTTATAAAATGATACTAAAGATAACGTAATGTTTCATCATAAATTATACAAATGGAGCTACTGGAAATATTTCTCATTGTCTGTCCTCCTTTTAATTAAGTTGGTTCGACGTTTGACATTTGTCAGAGATTCGCCCTCGGAAATCTTCTGAGCTCAAGGACAAGAAACATAATGTGTTATAATTGTTTTCAAATGTAGAAGAGAACACGCAATGTGTTTTATTTGTTTTTATCTGCCTTAAGGTATTGTCACTGATAGTCCTTGTAAAAGTGCAGGGTAGGGACCGCCTGCAAAGTGCAAAACCAAGAGCCACTGAGCAAAATCACAATTAAAAATTGTCTTATTACTGGTTCATAAAATAAAATTTAGATGTTGGTTTTATTTACAGAACTGCAGGTGCATCTCAATAAATTAGAATGTTGTGGAAAAGTTCATTTATTTCAGTAATTAAACTCAGAAAATTGTGAAACTCGTAAAATAAAGTGCACACAGACTGAAGTAGTTTAAGTCTTTGGTTCTTTTTAATTGTAATGATTTTGACTCACATTTAACAAAAACCCACCAATTCACTATCTCAACAAATTAGAATATGGTGACAATCAGCTAATCAACACAAAACACCCGCAAAGGTTTCCTGAGCCTTCAAAATGGTCTCTCAGTTTGGTTCACTAGGCTACACAATCATGGGGAAGACTGCTGATCTGACAGTTGCCCAAAAGACAATTATTGACACCCTTTACAAGGAGGGTGAGCTACAAACATTCATTGCCAAAGAAGCTGGCTGTTCTCAGAGTGCTGTATCCAAGCATTTTAACAGAAAGTTGAGTGGAAGAAAAAAGTGTGGTAGAAAAAGATGCACAACAAACCGAGAGAACCGCAGCCTTATGAGGATTGTCAAGTGAATACAATTCAAGAATTTGAGTGAACTTCACAAGGAATGTACTGAAGCTGGGGTCAAGGCATCAAGATCCACCACACACAGAAGTGTCAAGGAGTTTGGCTACAGTTGTCGTATTCCTCTTGTTAAGCCTCTCCTGAACCACAGACAACACCAGAGGTGTCTCACCTGGGCTAAGCAGAAGATCTGGACTGTTGCCAGTGGTCCAAAGTCCTCTTTTCAGATGAGAGCAAGTTTTTTATTTCATTTGGAAACCAGGGTCCTATCTGGAGAAAGGGTGGAGAAGCTCATAGGCCCAAGTTGCTTGAAGTCCAGTGTTACCTTTCCATACCTTTTGTGTTTTTTTTAAACCAAAGTCACTGCACCCGTTTACCAAGAAATCTTGGAGCACTTCATGCTTCCTTCTGACCAGCTTTTTGAAGATGCTGATCATTTTCCAGCAGGATTTGGCACCTGCCCACACTGCCAAAAGCACCAAAAGTTGGTTAAATGAGCATGGTGTTGGTGTGCATGACTTGCCAGCAAACTCACCAGACCTGAACCCCAGAGAGAATCTATAGGGTATTGTCAAGAGGAAAATGAGAAACGAGAGATCAAAACAATGCAGATGAGCTGAAGGCCACTGTCAAAGAAACTTGGGCTTCCATAGCACCTCAGCAGTGCCACAAACTGATCACCTCCATGCCACGCCGAATTGAGGCAGTAATTAAAGCAAAAGAAGCGCCTTACAAGTATTGAGTACATGTACAGTAAATGAAAATACTTTCCAGAAGGCCAACAATTCACTAAAAACTCTTTGTTTGGTGAGCTTTTGTTAGATGTCAGCCAAATTCATCACAATTAAAAGAACCAAATACTAAAAACTACTTCAGTCTGAGATGCACCTGTATAGCACAACAAAAGCTATTGAAATGGAACATTTGAGAAAAAGCTTACAAAACATCACAAATATTGTGGAGTTTACCGCCCCCTAGAGGACAATGTTGCACTTGTCTTCAAGTTTGACATTCAGAAGTTTAAATAAATTAATTTAGAATGCACACAGTTTGATATGTAAACTTTAATGGGTGTGTCTTGTTACTTGTTCAAAGAACAATGTTTACAGCCATTAGGGTGCATGCTATTGAATTCAAGTTGAATCTGTTAACACATTCATTCTCAGAAGAAATTGCCCTGGGTTCATCAGGAAATACAGTACATGCCCTGCCGTTTTGATATTTTACAAATTTATGTATGTATGTGTAGTAGTTTGTGGTTTGTTAGACACTACTCACCTTCACAAGCAAGACATGGAATTGGTCGAAGCATTCTGAAATGGACCAATGAGAAATATGAGAGATTCCTGCAACGTCGCTTTCCACGATTTTACGTTCTCTATCAGACTTTTATGAGAGGTCAGAGTGAATATATGTTTAAAATCATTACTGAATTTGTATCCTCATAGCATCTTGGGCAAATATGATATAATATAGGGTTTTATGATTTTCAATAAAGGTTTCCGACTCCTGTTTCAAGATGGTAAAAAAGTGAGAAGAATCATAGCCTGCATGCTGAATGAAAAAACTGAGTACCAGAATTTGCATTACCGTGATATGGAGAAAATCAGGCAGGTGGGTCAAAGAGCTGAAACAGACATTTTTGGGATATATTGCTGTTATAAGTTGTATTCAATTGTTATCATTTTTGTTTGTTGCTTTCAGGTCCGCAGGGACTTAATCAAAGCCATCCCATTGGTCATCTTATCAATACCTCCCTTTGCCAACTATGTGGTCTTCATCCTTATGTGAGTATTTAACTTGTTTTGGTGTTTTGGCTTTTAGCGATTATGAAGTATTTTTGCATCTTTGAAACTGCTTGAATATTGCATGTCTCCTTTATTATCTGTCACTCTTCCATTCATTGATCCAATGATACTTCCATCCTCAGGAATGTGGTTTTTCTGTATTTATTCAAATTCCTGTATTTTCTGACAAAAGCAAAGCAGCAACATTATTAAGAGGGGAAAAAATGGCAATTTGTCCATAAAATAACCAAATGATACCTGAAGTGAGTGTTGTTTATGGCTAGTGATCTTATTTGCCTGTTTATATATTTGTGAAAGTTTGTTCTTCTGTTTAACTGTTTTATTACAGTAACATTATATGTAAACATGCATTCACAGTGCTCCGATTGACCCGGTATGCAAATTTCAGGGGGCCAATAGATCTCTCAATTTCAGATGACAATTCCTTTCTATGCGTTTCATATATTTGAAAAGAACTGATTTAAGCGCAATTGGACAAAAGTCATTTACCAATTTTGCATGAGGTACTTCGGTTACAGGGATGACGCATCTCTTGTATTTCCTCTTTTGAATCTCTTTATATTCCTTCTGTGTTTTTTTTATCTTACTTTAACTGCTTTATTTAACTCCTTTACGTTCTGATGACTATGCGGCATGAAATAAATTTTTTTTCCCATATTTAAATAATGTTTCAAATCTTTGTTAATCCATGGCTTGTTATTTTGCTAGATTCTGACATTCTTTGTTTGAACAACAGAATTTACACAGAAACTAATGTAGCAGCTTATTGTATCACTCATCAATTCATAGTTACTACAACAATCATTATCATTAAAAAGAAGCCCGATTCAGTAAACTCAAAGCACACTCTTAACCTCTCTATTATAAAATTTAATTAAGAAATATATTACTATTGCAAAAATATTATTGTAATATAGCAAAGGAGTGATAATAAAATTAATGATAATAATATTGAATAAGCTCAGGCTACCTTACTGCAGAGCTCTATGAGGTTGGTTTTGAGTCGGCTGTCATGGACAGATGAAGATGTAAAATTTCATCAATCTGAGGGAAAAATTGATGCGTTTTAAAATAAATATTATTATTAATCCTTATATCTATTACAATAATATTTTTGCAAAAGTAATATTTTATTAATTGTATAATTTTAATAAAAATATATTTATGTTATATATATAGTTTTTGATAATAATATAATTATTATGATCCTTTTAATTTTACAGTGTAATTGTATTATTGCAATTGTAATATTTCTTTATTGATTGTTTTACATTTATTTTTTAAATGTTAAAATACTAAACCTTAAATACGTTTATCGTTGTTGTTGTTATTAAATACTAATAACTCAATAGTATTATTTCAATAGTAATAATAATTTATTTCGATTTTTACAATGTAAATACTTCTTCAGTAATAGTTATTAAATACTCAACAAATAATACTACAATTATTTTGCAACAGTATATTATTTGGGGAAGTCTTGGCCTAATGGTTAGAGTTTGACTCCTAACCCTAAGGTTGTGGGTTTGAGTCAGCAATACCACGTCTGTGGTGCCCTTGAGCAAGGCACTGAACCCCCAACTGCTCCCCGGGCACCATAGCATAAATGCTATGCCCACTGCCCACTGCTCTGGGTGTGTGTTCACGGTGTCTGTGTGTGTGTGTGTGTGCACTAAATGGGGAAAGGTGGATGTTTTTCTTCTTTCTTGTCCTTAGCTGATCACATGCCTGCATCATCCTCTACGTAGGTACCTCTATCCTCGCCAGCTTCTGATCCGGCACTTCTGGACCCCACAGCAGCTGGTGGAGTTTCAGGGGGTGTATCATGCCCAGAGAGCACAACACCACTGGGCTATAGTCAAAGGGCTGGAGAGCATATCAACATCTGTCCAAGACAGCCGCCTCAAAAGCCGCCTCATGGAGCTCTGCAGTAAGGTAGCCTGAGTTCATTCATAATGTTACGTATATGCGAAACCATACCCTTTATAATTTAATTCTGATTTTGACTTTTCAATAAATATAAATGTGTGTCTGCAGGTCCGAAGTGGAGTCCATCCTGTGGTGTCTGATGTCCATGCAGTGAGAACTTTGTTCTCTGGGCCTCCCTTGGGTATCAAGAGAATATATGCAGATCAGATGGTGAGCTTCAAATACTCAGCTGAACAATGAACTGCACTTTAAATGTTTGTTATTTAGTCTTGTATTTGAAAAAAAAAATGTATTTGCAGAGGCACCTGTGTCCTTTGCTTTTCCTGACGCCCCGCCTCCCAGGCTTCTGGATTGGTCGACGCTTGAACAGCCACGCCTTAGAACTCATGCAGCTTGACCGCGCCATTGTTCGATTAGGCGTGCACCAATTAAACGATGCGGAGCTCAGAGAGGTCAGGGGTCACTCTTTCCTGCCTATTACATTTTTTAAGCAGACTTTCTTTTGAAGACTATTTTTACATCACATCTCCTAGGCATGTTACGTGAGAGGGCTGAATCCTGACCATCTGAGTCCCGGACAGTGCCGGGAATGGCTCACACAGTGGTTGCAGTTCTCAACACACCTCAAAGGTATACAAGCCATAAGACATTTATGGAGTGATAAAAACAGATGTCGAAAATGTCCCTCTGTGAAAAGAATTTAAAGTTAATGTGAAATAAGAATTTTGAACCTGGCCTTTTCCAATGTTCAGATTTTGGTTCTGGATATGTATGCAAATTAGTGCATATTTTAGATAATGTAAACATAACATTTAATTTGCAACATTTCTGTATGCAGATTCTCTGTAGACAATACAACATGTCTGGTGTACAACTGAATGAATTGCCGAGGATACTGTATCCCATAATGCAGTGCAGTGTTATGAATGAAGCAAAAGTAATTTTAATGATTATTTACTCAAAATTAAAACGGTTCTTGATGATAACAGTGTGGCATATTAATATTAAGAATTACAGTTTAAATGTTGTTTTTAAGTATATTGTATACTGCACAGTATTCAGTATTTGAACATAAATGTACTCTAAAGTTAGCTTTTAATACACACTGAATGTTTCTTAATTGGTCAGTTGAGGTTTGTGTTGATGGCATGAACAAATAACAGAAGAAACCACAGTTTTTCTTTTGAAACTGAGATGACAGTTACTGTGTTGCACATTCATTGTGGTATTGTGTTTCCTTTCTGTTTGACCAGAGTCAGAGACCTCCCTCTATTTGCACTGTATGGTGCTGCTCACTGTAAACTACCCTAAACACCCAGGTCACTGGCCTCAGAAAGAAGTAGATGACTTCTCTTCCTAATGCCCAGTGCTGAAAATCCACCACCACACCCAAAGGCAAAACATCACAGGAACAAACAGACTCATGTTTGCAAATCCAAGCAGGGCAAAACCTTTTTTTTTTTTTTTTTTTTTATACATGAGTCCTTTGGCTCAGTCACACATTATTTTCATTATGAAGGAATTATTCTTTAAAAGTGTTTCTTGGCGATCCAATTTAGTTTATTTTAGTAAGGAACAGACAGGAAGGTCATTGTCACTGAAAGATGTTATCGGGATTCTGGAACATGCGGAATAATTAAATTAATTTGTTTTCTTCCATATAGTTAGGCTGTGTAATTAGTGACATACATTTACACTATAAGAGGTTCTAACAACCTCTGAGACAAAAAGTACACTGAAAAAATGCCAAATATAACCATTTGGAATAAAAGCTCATTGGTCTTGAAACATTTTCATTCTGAATATTTATTCTGCTAACAATAGTTGTTCATGCACAGTCATTTGTGAATTGAGTTTTGAGGCATTTTGTGCCTTTGTTTAAAATATGTTTTAAATCAGAAGGTTTACAGCCTTTAAAAATTCTGGAGATATAGTGTATTCCCTAATATAATCCCCTAATATAAGTTCTATAATGCAGCATATACTCATTTTAATTAAATGTATTATTTATTTTTGAGATCTCAAAACAACACAAAGAATATTGCTCCTTGTTCCTGACCTATCAAATAAGAAACAGTTTTCTGGAGCACTGGGCTGTTTGGTCAACGCATTAGTGATATGCTTAATGAGTTTTGTCAGATTCTGTAACTAGATGCGATCACATGACCTCATACCCACTGCGGATGGCTCGCATCAGAATGCAGGACAACACAATGCCTGTGATCTACAAAAAAAACAAACATATGTATTGGTTAGAGTACAAAGAAGAGAAGGTTGCAATGACTTTTTATGCACATATAATAGAAAAAACGAATCTTGAAGGTCTTACCTGCACAAGTCCAATGACCAGAGCTGGCACAGAGATATACAGGATGATATGCTTTAGAAACTTATCCATAATGGGCTGACATCCCTGTGTGAATCAATCACATAAACAAAATCTAAGTGCTTATAGCACATCCCACATATTCTGTCCAATAAACAATCTGAACTAGTCTTATTTAAAAAAAGAACATTTAAAAACTCTACATTTTCTATTTAAGCTATGAGGACACAGTTACTTTTTTTGTAGAACTTCTTTATAAAAATGCCACAGTAACGAAAAAAGAAAGGTTTCTTACATCCATGTAGATTTTTCTGGTGTCTCGGATAGCTCCTTCACCACAATCCTTAGTGATGTTTTTACAACAGGAGTCTGGGACTGAATCGTGAGCCAAAAATTTTGAGTTCAGCCAATCAAGAGACGAGTTTTGTCCACAGCACTTTTGCTGAAAGAAAGACATTACAATTTCAACTTACACATTATCTGGTCTTTTTGTAAATTATATATATATGTGTGTGTGTGTGTGTGTGTGTGTGTGTGTGTGTGTGTGTGTGTGTGTGTGTGTGTGTGTGTGTGTGTGCGTGCATGCGTGTGTGCGTGTGAAAAAAAAAGTGCAGTACACGGTCTAAAGTGATTTTAACCACATAACAGCACAAGAGGAAGCAGGATGTCAGTTTAGCATCAACAGATGGCACCAAGCAAAAATAATGGGAGAAACTCATGTGAAAATGGACACCGGAGCAGGATCACAGGTCTTGTTTGGACAAGCAGCACATCCAAAAAGTGAGAGTTTGGGTTTACTAACCTCTTGCTGTATCTCATCAATGATTTGACGATTTTCTGTTTCATTGTATCCTGCGATCAGGATGTCAAAGCGTTCATGCAGTAGACCATTCAGCTGCAGAGAAAGATAAATTATTATGAGACAAATGGCACTAGGAAATACATTAATAAAAATGAAGTGCCCATGAGAAGAGTGCTCACCTTCCCCCATAGGACATATCCAGCGATGGCGGCTCCGATTTCAATGATGATGATGAGGGACAGAAGAACAGTGAACTAGGAAAGAATAAATAAAGGTGAAGAAATTCAAGGAATAGCGTTTCAAAGAGTTTAATGATTTTCTTGAGAGAGGGTAGGTGCTATACAATGGCATATTCTGAGGCACCAGTTCATTCTAACTTTGTTATCCATTTTAGTGAAATATGCAGTTAGTTACACATCTATTCTTCCAATTATGTGTTATGTCAAAAGGAGTCTGGATTTATCTGTTGGCCGTTAGTAAATAATCAAAAGCATCAGCATCAATTTAGTGGAAATAAAACCTAGATGTAGTTTTCCTTCTCTGATGACGTCAGATTCACAGTATGAGCAGAATATGCTTAACCATTCTCTTCCAACCATTAGTTTACTGCAAGCGAGAAATGGAGAGGAGGTGCAGTCAAATAAAACCCCAACCTATTTTATGTTTATCATTAATCTGTATTTTCGTTTGTGAATTAATCTTATTTATTGCTTCAATACTGGTTATTATTATTTTTTTTTATTATTAGTAGTATTATTTCTTGTTCCAGATTATTTTTACATACAATTCCCAAATCTGTCATGTTATTCTATTTGCATATTTAAATATATAACATGTAATGGAATATTTCAATAATTAAATTAGATAACAAACAATAGATAAATCTTTGAAAATATAGCAATATAGTATTTTTCTCACTTTTCAACTCAAATTTATGTTCTCCGACTGCTGCATGAGGTTAAATAAGATGAAAACAAATTAAAACCAAAATGCATGGATTTCAAAACTACTTCCTGATTACAAATTTGGAAGCAACAAAGGTAAAAATGCCATGTAATACTTAGTGACTAAGCCTTTGTTTACAAGGAGCTTGTGAACTAATAGGTACAAGTTAAGAATAAATGGTGCAAACAAAATGTATCCCCTTGTGCAAGCAGCTGAAGTGACTGTAAACACTTAAAACGATTTCCTTTATCTTAGTGAAACTGTCTGAACAACCATTAGTTTACATTTATTGGAAAACCTGAATCTCATTTTATGCACTAGAACACAAATATTTTCCTCACACATCCCTACCATGGTCATCATGTACTGATTCTCCTTCCAGGCACCACAGCAGCCAAAGAATGCAATGAAGAAGATGATGGATCCCACCACTATCAGCAATATAGGAGACCCCAAGTATCCTTTGATGATGGCTGAGGTGTCGATAGACAATTTAGCCAATACCCCAATAATTATTAAGGCCAGGCCACACAGCTAGGGATAAGAGACAGAGAGAAGTGTGAAAAACAGTAGTTGTATAGTTGTAAAATTGAGAAAACAGAAGAACGATGATCAAAAATAAACACAAAAAGAGGACCAGGAGACTTGAGACAGAAGCCATATGTCATATCGTGTATGCATTCTCAGAGTCAAATGAAATAAAAGTACCAATTCTCATCTTAGTCTATTTTATCATTTAACTATCTTTTAATTTGGAATAAATAATTCATGTTAACTAGGTTTTATTGGAGTGTTGGTTTCCACTAAAGATGTAAAGAACAGAAATTGTACCTTAACTTATTGCATTAGCATTAAAGAGAAAAACAAAAAAAGGGAGCTGTAACTAGGTGTGGGTATTGTAACAAATCTTTGTAACTATCAGTACACTAACTTGCCATTTGCACTGGCTTTAAATATCAATTCATCATGCTATGTAAAGTTTCTCAGCAATCAGGAAATTAGTTACACACCATCATCACATAGATAATGTACTGTGTAAATGTTTCTTCAGTAAAGTCTTGAGGACTGATCGGCAAAGCTGAGCAAAGTGTAAAGGATGTTTAGTAATATGTATGTGTCGGCTGTACAAATGTAAGATACATGGGCATGTCACAGCAAGTCAACCCCCAGATAAACTTTTATGTCTACACCAAACCGACTAATGTACAAAGCAACACCCATGGAAATATTTGAGGGTAATAAGTGGCAGCATGTACCTGAACAAAACTTACAAAGAGGAGGATGAATCCTGCTGAGTGAAAAGATATACACTGAAATTGTCAGGAGTGTCTATTATTACAGTAAAAAACACATTACTATGTTTTAAATAAGGAGTTTAATTCTCTATTATCAGCCCATATTATTGAGGGCTGCACAATATTGAAAAAAAAAAAGACAATGCGATATTTTATTTTTCTGCGATATATAATGCGATATGAAATCGAATTTTTTCTTACAAACAAAAATGGGGTGAGCACACTTACATTCTCATTTTAAATTATTTCAAAATCAGAGTATTATTTAAATTAGAGTTAATTATTTGTTTGTAACTTTAGGATATGGTTTGAACTGTTAACATATTAACTAACATTAACTTACCACGAGTAATACTTTTGTTACTACATTTATTCATCTTTGTTTATCTTAGTTTATAAAAACTAGAGCCCGACCGATATATCGGCATCGGCCGTTTCATGCTTCACTCATGTTATGAGTGTTGCATAGTTTGCCCACCAGAGGGAGCTCCGCAGTTGAAGAGAGTCTGCAACTCCACTATAGAAGAAAGCGATCAGCCAAGCCACAGAAATGTACTGTTTTGACGGTAAGTCTGTCGTTCGTCATGAGAGATGATTTAGTTCATACACTGTATATAAAAACGGTGTGGTAGTTCTAGCTAACGGTCCTATCATTATCACTTTTAAATATTCTGTAACATCACTTACGGCCGCTAATGCATTGCTTTATTAGATTAGCCACAAAGCTAATATCATGTTTAACAGTGGAAGAGCGCTAATGTTAATAAGAGGTCAAACTATAACTTTAGCTTTTATCTTATTCTAAATATATCTGCAGTGTTTCCCACATAATGACCGCGTAAGGGGCAGTTCACATATCGCGCCTAAAAACGCGTGGAAAACGCTAGGCGCGCCGCTTTTTCCTTCTCCAAAGCGCTCGGGCAGAAGCGCTCCTGAGGCGTCTGCCTTTGCTATGCAACCATGACGTGCTCTCTCCATGCAGAGTTTGCTATGCAACCATGACGTGCTCTCTCCATGCAGACGGGGAAATTTCAGCAAAGCATAAATGGATTTGCAGCACTAAAAATCGCTCGCAGTAGCTCTGCTACAAAATTTATTTCAAAATGGCAATCCATATACAGCTATGAACAGCTGTTCCTTCATCTTGGCTCAGTTTTCAACGTTGTTACGGGAAAGGATGAACCTGATTGGTTAGTTCTTGTCACATGACCCGCGGTGCGCTTGCAGCATTCTGAAAAGTTGAGATGTTTTTAACTCAATGCGGTGCGGACGCGCCTGGAAAAAACGGGCGCGTCGCACCGCGTGCGCGTCGCTTCCCTGCACAAAGAGAAGAGAAGATATACAGGTCCGTTGTGAGTGTGTCTGTGAGAGCAAATATATTGTAGTTACAGTAACTACAGTAGGTGCGTCAGAAATGATTAAACCAGAGGGGATATGTAAATAAATATGAGTTGAACACGCGCTTTTTTCTTTTTCACAGATTGTTTCAAAGCAGCTTTACAGACATAACAGGAAAATGTTGTAATAAAATGGTTAAATATAAGTAGGTAATATGTCATACCTATATATATATATATATATATATATATATATATATATATATATATATATATATATATATATATATATATATTTCTCATTTTTGCCTATGTAGGAGATCCCTGTCTATTATAATTCTAATTCTAATGATGACATGAGTAATGATACATGGTGATATTATTAATACACATGCTTATTCTTTCTCTGTCTCTCTTTCTGCCCTAGGTGAATGCTGTAGCAGCAAAGTGTGGGACTACTTCTGCAAATACTTTAACTTTAGTATTAAAATTTATTTACAGTACACACACAGACTGTTAAAACCAGCTTCAACTGGAAGAAAGTAAAAGTGTTAAATGTTTAAAACCACACTGTTTTTTGATCATTAAAAAATATATACTTTTGATGTGCAATTGTTTAGTCATTGAGACCGTAATCTAAGGCTTTTTTTTTTTAAACATAAATCCCTTCTGGAAAATGGTTTATACAGCCCACATACATAGAACAGGCAGATATTTTGCTATTGAATGTTGTGTAAGTGCAGTTTATAGGAAATGGGTCTAATATCCAGTTTATTTTCAAAATCAAAATATCGGCTTATAAATCGGCTCTTTTTGAGTTAATATCGGCATCGGCATCGGCCCCCAAAAATCCAAATGTTACTTCACAGTGCATTAACTATGTTAACAAATACTGTACAACTTTTGATTTCAACAGAAGGCTGGATAGGTCAGTTGTTTAAACCATTCATTAAATTGAATCGTTAGTTCGCGAATCAGACGTTGTGTAATGATCTCTGCAGTTTAGGATATCGCACAAGATTTGACAACACAGAAAACATGTCATCACTGGATAGTTTGCGATGTACGAATCCACGATAGTCACATTGCGATATCATTGCTTAAACGACACATCGTGCAGCCCTACAAGTTACCCCTTGGCATTCTTTCACAGAATGTGTCACGTTGATCAGCCACATGATGCCATCACAAATAGGAAGATCAATCACATGACTGAAACTGAACTTTTATATCTCACTTCCACTGAGACATATAAGAGACTATTACATTCCCAGCACAAAACTAAGTTTTATTATTTTCATTTTGTTGCTCCAAATCAAACACAATTGCAATTCTCAATATCACTGGGATTGTTTACAGGAAATGTACCCAATATGAAATTAAAATAATCTTAAATTAACAGAAGTAGAAAGGTTTCATTATTATTTGAAAAACAATTAAATGGTAACTGAAACATAGCAGATCCCTTGTTTTAGTGCTTTTTAACATTACAGTTGAGAAACTCCATGTGATATAATGTCCTATTCAGATGCCACAAAATTTCCCTTGGAAAGTTACATTAATTCCCACACATGCAGTTTTTAAATCAATCTGAACTATAAACATTTTTATGATTGTGGTCATATAATATATTTTCAAACATTTCTCATTTACTTTGATGTTCACTGAATCCCATAACTAAAGTCATATTTCTTGTGTCACAAATCATTTATTTAAATGATAAAAGGTGAGTAAACAGATAGTAGTTCAATTACTTGTGGGATATACTGGAATAAAAAGAGATTGAAATTTAAACTTAAAACAAAAATAAGATGAGGTGAATCCAGAAATTGCTCTGAATGGTCAACGCAGTAGCAAAATCTAGGTAGATACTTAAATAATTCTGTCTGTTCAAACTGATATTAGTATTTTTTTGTGATCACAGGACGCATAGCTGGTGGCCTTGAGCACTTCCCAATCAGAGTATATATGAAAAACAAGCTTTAAGCTCATACATATCCAGTAGCAACTATGCTATACATACAAAAAAACACCCATGCTCATGAATGATTGGTCATTGAAAGCTCAACAGCAAAATTTGATTTACATGCTAACACTAAATGACTGTATTCCTGTAATCTGACAAAAACAGGAAACATTCCTGAACGTTGTGAAATTTTTTGGGCCTTACACTCTGAATCACTATAACAGGAAACTTATTTTGTTCTCCACTGGGATTTTTTACTGGCAAAACTGTGTCATCATAGTTACTATGAACTCCTATCACTTTTTTTTTTTTGAGAGGGGGAGGAAAAATTGTGAAACACCACAAGACGTAAGACGTTGAGAAGTACAGAAAAAAATGTCTACATTATTTTTCCTTTTAAAGGAAAACGCCACAGTTTTTCCATATTCCTCAATGTTCTTCCCTTAAATTAGAAGAGTTGTGGGTGGGGGGAGTGCATGTACAGTTCTCTCTCCACCTTCAATACCACGACTTAGGTGCCCTTGAGCAAGGCATCGAACCCCAAACTGCTCCCCGGGCGCCGCAGCATAAATGGCTGCCCACTGCTCCGGGTGTGTGCGTGCGTGCGTGCGTGCGTGCGTGTGTGTGTGTTCACTGCTCTGTGTGTGTGCGCATTTCGGATGGGTTAAATGCAGAGCACAAATTCTGAGTATGGGTCACCATACTTGGCTGAATGTCACTTCACTTTCACTTTCAATAAGCCAAAGACAGTTCAGAAAAATGGGCCAGCAGTTATAACAAGTATAACAAGTTATAACATTTTACTGTATGATGTGAAATAATACATTATTTGTTACTCACCCAGAAGATGAAATTAAAGAAAAAGAGCAGGTATTTGATACATTTCGCTCCTCCTTCTACAGCCATGATGACTTTTAATTAGATCTTGAGAGAGAAAAAAAGGGAAGGTAAATACACATAAATGAAAGTAAGTGACCACACCCACTGCTCTAATAATTAACTGTATATTACTGAAAGTCAAATATCCTATTCAAGCCACTGGAAGAAAATTACAAAAACTAAAATAATGTCAAAGGGCAAGAATATGTAAAGATGAAATGTGATGATTGAGCTATGACTGAAAATGACAATTGTATAGATGCCTATAAACATTCAATAAATCAGATTCTTTCCTCCCAACATTTTCCAGGGTGGACATGTAATGCTTGACCTCATGACTAACATCACAAAATAACTTGAAATAACACAAAGATTATTTTTCTGAGTGGCTGATGTCTCATCCAGTGTGTGAAGTCAGTTTTTACAGGACAGAGTATCACTGGAAAGTATCTCAAGAGACAAAAAAAAAGATTAAATACATATTTATATATTTATATGGAAACGTGAAAAACTTTTTGTGACAGATGTGCCGTTTCTACAAATACTTTATAAATAAAATGTGGGTTTTGGATCCTAAGCCCCATAGTCCCCATTCTCTTTACCCAGAACAAAATCAATGTAATTAGGTAAAAATTAACATTAGAAATGCTAAAACTGCTGACTTGTCTTGAGTAACAAGGAACAAAGTAAAACCATGACAAAGGTCCAACTTAGTACTTCATCTGACTGCAGTCATGAGATTAATAGTTAGAGTTTAGTTTGTGGTTTTAAAGGAAGTGTGAAGGTTTCCTGTCGATTTTTTTTTCAAGGCTACACGATCTTTAACTCACTCAGTAAACTACGTACTACAGAGGTCCCCTGTAGGAGAAAAAAAAACAATCCATGCCGATGGTTTCGCAATCCATCCCCTTAGTTTATAAACCGTATTTACGAATTCTTAAACTTCATTCATACGTTAACATACAGTTTTATTGAAAATTATTGTGTGGAATATGCCTATAGCAAAGTGTATTAAATAATTGTCCATCGATTGTAGTTTGAGGTGGAATACAACGATTTAATAAGAAAGATGTGAATCAAAATATTGTTTAATTTGTGATAATCTTAGCACTTAATTATTATTGTATCATAAACCTGGCATTGTAACTGAATTTGTCCCTCCTTTGTAAGTCGTTTTGGATAAAAACTTCTTATGCATAGCCTCTATAATAATAGATAATAATACAAAAAAAAATAACCGTTATTTTTATTATTATTATTTTAATATATAGGCTAACTATATGAGTGCACTTAAGAGAGTAAAATGTTTGTCATAAAATAATTCATGAATGCTTTATTTTTAAATAACCTTTTACAGTTTTGGAAATGTGTACTATTCTTCGTATCATGAAGACTTATTTTGGTGATTATATTATACTAAGCTTTCCCCCCCAAAGTTACAAATTACATTCTTCACCGTTAATGTTATTAAATAATTAGGCCTAATATAACATTGCATTCAGTTAGAGAGAAAAGAAAGGACAATGTCACAGGCACATTATTTGTTTTGTATTGCTTTTTACCTTCTTCTCTCAAAACTCTATCCTTTTTTTTTTTTTTTTTGGAAAATTCAAGGAATTTTCTATTCTTTTTAGCATTTATTTTAGGCTATAAAACACAGGCGGTGGTGTTTTGTCCTATTGGTGAATAATTAGATTAGATTAGATTAGATTCAACTTTATTGTCATTGTAAATTACAAGGCAACGAAATGCAGTTAGCATCTAACCTGAAGTGCAAGAAACAGTAAGTACATAATATACAAGGTCTACAATATGTTACAAATGTACAATAAATATAAGATTTAAGGCAGTATTATGGACATAATTTACAGATTTTAAATACTATTAGCATGATATACAGATAGGTGTCCTATGAACATACTATACAGATGCATTGTGTAAAAGTGTATGTACTTCATAGGCAAAAACTATGAACATATGAACATCATTTACACTAGTGCAATGGACAGTAGTGCATGGAAAATATGTCAGTGTGCAAATGGATTACTCGGTTTTCAGGGATTAACCGGGTTATTTTGACGTATTATGAATTTGTGTGTACGGTTTATTAATCCGTGGGCACGATTTGTTAAACCGAGGGAACAGTTTAAAACTTCCTGAGTACGGTTTATAAACTGAAGGGACGGATTGTTTTGTTGTTGTTGTTGTTAGTTTGTTTATTTTTCCTACAGGGGACCTCCCAGGCTCCGTAGTAGTTGTAAATAAATAAATAGATAAATAGATAGATAAATAAATAAATAAATAAATAACTAAATAAATAAAGTTTGCGATTACGAAAGTTTACGACACTCAACTGTAGTTCTTGTTCCTTATAATCCCCATCCTCATGTGTTACACAAACAAACGCCTATTTCTTAACTCCCAGCTTCCAGTTCGAAACTTTTAGAAGGTTTAACATTAAAGTATTTAAATCTGATTAAAACAGAGTTCAAATGTTCAAAAAGAAACCCACCAATGTGTCGCAAGTTTGGAAGACTTTTCAGGCCTCGCTTTTTCCGAGAGGACTGATGAAATTCAAACTACGACACACGAAAATCGCAGAGGAGAATAAATAATGTTACTATTCACTGGGATAACTAACTTACATACGCGTGGAATTTCGAGGATTTCTCGTTATATTAAATGACTAAAGAAAACAAAAAATCAGTTCTCCTTATAAACAAAGAGAAAGTGTGGCATTCGTTTCAGTCTGGAGAATAATGTTACTTCAGAAGACGTCACATGTTACATAACAGAAATAAAAACGCGTACCTCTGGTTAAAATGTCAAGTCCCGCGTGCAAGAAACCTGTAGAGTAAAAAATTGGATGCTGCCTGTCCGTCCAAGCAACAGTACACACGAATTTAAGAAGTCGAGTGTTGGATTGTGTAAATGTGACCCCTCCTATAAGTGTACCCCAGCCCTCACTGCAGAAGAAAAGGCTGAACCTAGGACAGAAATCATCTATATACTCTAAGCCTTTCTTTCTTATTTCAGTGGACTAAAACTGTTATGGTTAACAGATATTGTCAACAACAATACAAGCGTCACATTTTAAAGGTGCACTCAGTATTTTTAAAATTAAAAAGTTTTTACACAAAGAAGTGAACAGCACTTATAATAAGGATGTGCACAATAGCATCGTACAATCACTAAATACAATTGTACATGAAGAGGTTGTCCCCTCATGAGCTCAACCATGTTAACATCACATGGTCAAGTTATAAATAATAATAATAATAGTTATGAATAATATATTCATAGTTATATTAATAATAATAAATATTATATATTTATAATACATTCATCCATATGTAGCTACATTAGATAAATGATATATATATATATACGTGCATGCACACACATACAAATTCAGGGTTTCACACCAATACATTTAAGTGTTAAGTCTAAAACCAGTGAGACGGAAATAGTTAAACATAAATAAAGATGACTCAAAGTTTATATTTTAATTTTGATTTGACATCATATGACTAAAAGAATATACAAAACCCTAACCATTGGGGCTTTGACTTTTGTGTCTGTTTTTGTATTGTTTATAAGTTCTTAATAAAAATTCAAGAAACATGACCAGTCCATATCACTAATAAATGTTTTAAGGAGTAATGCTGTTTGCTATAATTACAGTTAATATGAGATCATTTTATTACAGTCTTACTCATATCATTTGACATATTAAAGACATCAGCAAAGATTAGAAATCATTTAGCTTCTTGTTTCCCGTTACACATTCACGCCCCTTGTAATATAATTTATTGCAGCATCGTCAGCTCAGCATGATTGAAATAAAATGACTGCATGACAGTCATGCTGATAACATCATCAGCAATGATGCAATTTTAATTCCAGGGAAATTCCACTAACATTTGCTCAAGTTCCCTTTTAAGATCCATTTTGTAACTTTTTCCTGTTTTAAAATGCTAAAGGGGGCGGCTTGATCTCATTTTATGTTTAAGTCTGATGAATAATAATAATAAAAAAATATTGCTCTGCAAAGTTGAAAAGAAAATTGCTAATGAGTATAATGTATATATATATTCCTTGCATGTTTAGGATAAAACTGATTCAACGATCACACCACTGGTCTTCGTCTATACACCATCAATATATAAATAGAAGAGTAACTACTTTTTTAAATTCTTTTTTTGACTCATCCACATGCTTTTTCAATTAGAATAACATTTTGACAAAAAAATAAAATAATTTAATGAATCCTTGAAAAACACCAGAGTTTTTAACAATGTGATGGCAAAAGCAAATAAAAGAGAAACAGTCCCTTTGTACATCTGTTTTATTGCATGTTACAGATGCATGTGAATAATTATATTGGCAGCCAGTGAGTATTTAATTATGAAAGGTGGGTGGCAAATACAGCACAGCAATACAAAAACATGATCTGCATATTATAAAAGCACACATAGTGAGCACAGTCAGTATGACGTCTCTGACGCAAGCGCAGTTAGGGAACCTGAACTTCCGATCTTCTTAAACCTATTGGCTGCAGCAACAGCTATGTAGTTTTTCTGCAAAAAAGAGACAGTTGAAAGAGGATGGAGGAGAAATTAAGTGAGTAAGAAAGCATTTAGTATCTCAAGTGTTAAGAAAGTGGTAATTCATTGTGTGTTCTCACCTTCCACATTCGTCTGGCCATATACTTCTTGAGAAGAACTTGAGACTTGAGCACAATGTTGGTGCTCTTGGCTTTCTCAGTGATGTTGTTAAGCCACGGGTGTTTGAGACACTGTGTAGCACTCAGACGACCACTGTTAAAAAAGGACTTGGAATAAACACCACAAGTTGTATGAAGTACTTTTATTGTGTTTTTATGGTGTTTCACATCTTTTTTTAGAGCTTGACTGCCACTAGCTTTCATTGTATAGAAATGTGCAGCTCAGGCATTCTGTTAAGCATCTTCTTTTGTGTTACACAGAACATTCTTATATATAGCTGACCCCAAATTTTGCTTTAGAAACTTTAGTGCATCCAAGATGTATGAGTTTCTTCCTCAAGAAAAGAGTTGGAGAAAAGTAGCATTACATCACTTGCTCACCAATGGTTCATATAGAGTGGTCTGATGTTTTTATCAGCTGTTCAGACTCTCACAGCAACCATTCACTGCATTGGTTAGCAAGTGATGTAATGCGACATTTCTCCAAATCTGTTCTAATGAAAAAAAAAAAAAAAAAAAAAATCTTGGATGGCCTAGGGGGCAAAATTTAAGCACATTTTAAATTTTGGGTAAACTATTCCTTTACATGTTTTTGGAGTGTCAAAAGAATCTCATTTTAAGATAAATTATCATATTGAGATGAAATTAGTATTAGTCTCTTGAATTTCAGTCTTTTCAATCTCACCTTCTTTCTCTGATCAGCAAGTTGGAGACGAAGTCCCTAGCCTCAGCAGACACATGCTCAAATGCATCCTCATCAAAGTACCTACACACATCCAACAGGGGGCGATGTTTACAGAAGATTCCATTTTAAAACGTTCTTTAGATTTGATGATTTCTATAAAGGTATTTCAGTGCTTGTTTGTAATTAGTCCATGTTCTGTTGTGTATAGAATCAATATAACAGTGAACTACCAGTTGCCCATAAGCACATTGTTGAGGGTCTGGCTGTCATCATCGCCCAGAAAAGGAGAGAGGCCACTTAAGCTAGAATAACAGAAATTGAATGTGATTTTAATTGTTTCTCCAGTTCAACATGAAGCTAACAGGTTTGCACAAGTTTCTTTTACTGTTTTGGCGGTGACACAGAATACTGCATAACACTGGTATTGCTTTAGTTAGACTAAGCAGTTGACTGAGTGACCCTGGATTCTGTTTTACTGCCTTGTTTGATATTTTTGGATTCACTCCCAGTACCTTCACTGGACATCACATCTGTTAGCTAATCTTTGTAAATAATTTGTATGAAATCGCTTATTAAAAAATAATTGAATTTGTTTTCATTGCCGTCTTATGTATCTTTTGGAGTGGTACAGCAAATTTTAAATTGGCTCAAATTATTGTGTAATTGTGAATTACATGTTCTGGTGTGTGTTAATGTGATTTACAGCATGTATGTGACAACTCCCAAAGTCCACATATCTGTAGGGAAGGAGACAAAATCGAAGTTCACCACCTCCGGAGCTAAGAATTCAGGCGTTCCGAATGAAACTTTGAGCTTCTCTCGTGGTTTATATCTGAAGAGAGACATGGAGAAGAGTCAATTGAACCATAAAAATAAGCCTTGGCTATAATATTTGAACTCTCAGAGGATTAACACATTCAAAAATACACAGTGGTCATGGAAAGGTATGTAAGGCAAATGTCATGCCCAATAAAAATGGCTGATGACAACACTAATCTTGATTTGAACTCATAATCATGTATGGATAAGTACAATACAATAGTAGTGTACAAGTATAAATCCCACCTCCTCGCTAGTCCAAAGTCAATAATTTTCACCTGATGGCTAGAGCGATTCACAAGTAGAATGTTCTCCGGCTGAAAAAGGTGATAAACTGTTACATGTTCCCCTCTGACATTCCAGTTTCCATAAGGTTTATGCTATAATCTCACTGAATCCCTTGAGAAAAGAACAAAATCACTAGCCTAAATCTGACAGAACAAAGGGACTCCTTTTTGTTTCATCTGTCACCTTGAGGTCCAGGTGAAGTACATACATCTGGTGCATGTACTGGACACCCTCACAGATCTGTTTCACAAAAACCATGGCATCCACCTCAGTCAGCGGACAGCTCTCATCCACAATTCTCTCGAACAACTCACCTCCCTCCACACTGAATAAAAAAAAAAAAGAGTAGTCATTTCATCTGCCATGTTGCACTTTAGCCAGTTGTGTTTTATTGCTTCATAAGGATCTCACTACTCACTACTCCAGGATCAGCACCACTTGATTCTTGACCTCAAAGGCTTCATAAAGTTGGAGGATGTTTGGGTGACTTAGCTGGTTCATGACTTGGATCTCATTTAGTGCCATATCCTGCAAAACAACATGAACAACCTTGAGAAATTCATAATTTGTGAACTCTTTTGTTCTTGTGACATTGAAGACTACAGTAATGGCTGTTGAAAATTAAGCTTTAGAAATTATAAATAGAAATGTTTCACAACATTACTGTTTTTGGTCATATTATATTACAGCCTTGGTGAGCATAATAGACCGCTTCCGAAAACATCTAAAAATATTTACCCTTACGAAAAAGAAATGTGCTATTAGTATACTTCTTTTAAACTAAAAATAGGAAAGTATGCTTTTAGTTTACTTTTTATGTACTTCTCAATGTACTCTTCATAAATATACTTAAAATGACATTTAAGTATTCTTGACTTATACGTCCAAAAATTATAAATATATTTGAGCTATACTCCTAGAATCCGTGTTTTCATTGTTATACAGTAGAGGGCGCTAGTACACATCTTCTGTACAGAATTTCCTAAAAAACACAGTTGAAGAAGAAAAAGAAACAACAGATACTAACCTATCTAATCTAACAGGATCATCTTACATAAAACAGCATCAAAACTTTAACGTTATGAAATAAAATGTTGACAGATGAAGAGGTAATAATTACAGTCAAGCTTAGGGGTGTTGATCAACTCCATCTACATTTTAATTATCATTCTGAATCCAATTCATAGTTTTGTTTTGTTTGAAATGTTATTTCTTCATTTTTTATTAAACACGTTAAAGTGTTAAAAAAAATAATGCAAGAAGCTTGAATAAAATGTTTTGGTTTAGAAACAGATACATTGTTCATTCTTTGGATGTTTTGTATGTTCAGATATTCATACAACAATATACAAATTAAAACCTAAATAGGGAAATTTAAAGTATGATGTAAAGTACACTTAAAGAAAATTTATGAGAATACTTGCAGTATAAATCTACTAAACTAGTAGTTTACTGAGACTATACTTCAAAGTGTACAAAGTATTTAATTGGTAAACTATCAGTATACCTATAAGTTCACTTTTAGTGATATTGCAGTACAAACTACAAACATAGAGGTAAACTAGTTGTGTACTCAAAATTTGCTAATGTTATACTTTTATATACTTTTATATACTAGAATGTGGGTCAATTTAGTCTCAGTGAGTATTGAAACAGTACACTTACAAGTACTAGAACACTGATATTTGTATACTTGCTACATAAAGTGTACTTAAAAATATACTTGAACTTTACTTTAGTATACTTAGTAAAATAAACTTGAAGTATACTACTTTTTCGTAAGGGTAGCCCCAAGACCATAATCTGAACATCTATAAGAAGGAAAAATGACACAAACAACTGCAATGCTGCCAAGAAGTAAAAATAATTTTGCATAGTTTAATTGTTTCTTATAGCCTAGCTCTCATAGTGTTTTTAGATTTTTTGTCACAGAAGTAAATATCCAATTCGTGTTGTATGTTTCAAATAACCTCTAGTTTTTTATGGTACTGATATGTTATATAAATAAAAACAAACCAAGGTAGCAGAGCACTAGTTTGACATGTTATGGCATTTCTATTTAAAGTGCAAATGCTTTCAGTTATATTTGTGAAGTATTAAACATACACACAGATGTGGTCTGCTTACCCTTTCTCTGGCATTTCTTGTGTTGATGATTTTAGCAGCAAGTCTCATCCCTGTCTTAGTCTCTGTACATTTGTGCACCTTGCCAAATCGACCACTGATGAAACAGATATTTAATACAGTGGTAAAACAAAAAATATCAAAGGTGCACATAATTGTAAATTATTAGACTATTAGATTCAAGTGAAATAAATGCTAGCAGTTCCAGTAGACAGAAATGATCATCTCACCCTCCCAGCACTTCTCTGGTGTGGATACTGAAGGTATCACTGGGTGGAGGGTTAGACTTCAGCGACACAAACCGGTGAGCGAAAGGTGCAGGCTGAGGCGAAACATCATCTGAAAATAGCCAAGAGGACACTTTTTACAAGTCTTTTTCAGACAACTGTATTTTTGTCTGTCTATTTAAGTGGGAATCTTGTGTCAGCCCTCACTATGAGACATTCATGGTGTTGATATCTGATCTATAATGCTCTTCCTTTTGGGTTGGAGCAGGAACAGCTGACGGAGAGTGGATGATACAATAATGTGCCAGGGACAAAGGATTATCATATTCTAGATACTTCAGATTTCTAAAGTCAGGCTATAGGCCGCCTGTCACCTCTTTAACCTTTAAAAACTAATTCACACAAGCACTGTTCTGTCATTTGGTGGTTATTTTATTCACTTCTGAAAACAATCTACTGAAATTGTCAATTACAAGTGAACTTGATTTCCTATTAAATTATATATATATATATATATATATATATATATATATATATATATATATATATATATATATATATATATATATAGTAATATTTTTAATTGGTTTTTATTTTATCAGGAACATATGATAAAAATAATTAAAAAAACAGGTCACTTACCAATAACTTTAAAACATGTTTTAGGAGGGTTGTTGCTCTTCATTTGTACTGGATTCTTGTCTGTAGCTGGAGTTATTTTAATCTGTATTCCACCTGAAATGGGGTTTGAGGCTAAAACTGCTTCGGTCCCTTTATTAGCCAGAGGTGTTGATATCGTGTGGACCAAATCTGCCTTTCCACCAGTGACCTGTAATCTGTAAAATATGACTATTTATGAATCTATATATTAATGTTAAAAAGTTTAGGGTAACTTTCTTATAGTTTTAAAGTCACTTATGCTCACAGAGGCTGCATTTATCTGACCAAAAATGGTATATTTTATTTAATTCACTGACATTTGTTACTTTATGCTTCAATCAACTCAAGCCCTGCTCCAATAATGATCAATTGCAGTTTAAATTGGGAGACAAGCAATGCATCCATTGCTTGTTTTTACCTTTGTAAGGAATTAGGGCCGCTCTGCACTTGTCTAAGTGCGAAAGCCTCTTTTGTGGCTGTAGTAACATTCAGACCCAATGTTTTTGGTGGTTTGTGGCTTGGCGGTAACAGTGTTGCATCTTGTGATGTTGTCATTTTTGTTGTAGTTGTATTTAATGATGACTTTCCAGAACTCTGCGCAGTTGCAACAGGAAGACCCAGACTTGTTTTGGGAAATGTTTGGATTGGTGTTGAATCTGGTGAAGTCAGCTTGGGAGGACTGTTGGGTACCAGTGAAGACGTACATTGAGGCATTACTGGAGCAACCAGTCCAGCTGTTTTCGGTATTGTATGAATTGGTAGGGTTACATTCACTGTTTCAGTTTGCTTCGGTCCGATTGTGTTGGGCAATACCCTAGCCTTTGTCACAGGAACAGGTGCTTTGGTGTTAAGCGGTGATGTTTTCCTGTCATCTTGGGCTTCTTTATTTGGTGGAGCAATAACAGACCTCTGGGATACCACTGAGGCAGCAATGACGGGCTTTAGTACATCATTCTCGTTTGGTGGCATGTTCTTATTTTCAGCCTTATTCATTTTCTGTGTTTGATGTTGAGATCGATCCAATCTCGGGCTTACAGTGGATGTTCCTCTTTCTCCCTTGATCTGCAATTTAGGTTCATGTTGACCTTTAACCTCTGTTGAATCTTTTTTAGGTTTATGGTCCTCTGTTCTCATTCCATTGTTTTCATTGATTTCTAACAAAATACCTGCACAAACAAAAGATAAAGTATAAGTATTTTTTGTGTGAAATATCCCCAATAAATATGCGTGAAAGTTACACTATTTACTCTTTAAATGTGTAAACCTAACATTCATAGCCAATATTTGAAAATATTGTTTTTTTTTCGTATAGCCGCTGTTGGTTCTTTAGTCAGGTGATTTATGGGTCTCCCTGTCATTCTTCAGTGTATAAATATTTAGCATGCTAACAGACCCGTCATTCAAATTTATGTCCATCAAAAATGACTGTGACAATTATGTTGCCCCACTTCACCTTTCCAAATGATATATATATAGTGTAATGAAATTTGATTGTAGTTACCTTTCTCCAAAGGCATATTAAAGGCATGGGGCACCATACATTCTCTGTCCAAGCGAACATAGACTTCCTCCTGTCAATAAAGAGTGATAAAATACCGTCTTATAACAGGATCGTCTTATATTCGGGACAGTGTGGTATGTTATTGTCAACACTAATGGATAAATGTTTTGATTATTTTATGCATGTACACCAGTTTTGCTGTTTGCTGCTTTAAATGCTCAAGCTCTTTAAACAGTAATGAATTCTGATTGGCTGTCAATGTTTTTTCATTCATCAGCTGGGGAAAAAACTTTCCTATTCTCATACATTTTTTAAAATACAGTTATCGTTCTTGGTGCTAATGGGCCTTAAATGTCTTGTATGGCATGCTGATTAATGCAGTGACTTTGCTATAGTCTTAAGAGTTAATGGAACCGTTTAAAAGCAATTCTGGCTGATGCACTTTCTTTCCACTGACCGCAGAGGTTCGAACAGGCAGTGACTTCCGTCTCTGTAGAGCCGCTAAAGGCACAGACTCTGTCTCACACCGTCTGTCCTCTAGACCTTTCATATTCAAGAGACAGAATAGAACATTGTTTAGACACCAACTTAGTTCCAAACCTGTATGAAATTTGTGGAACACAAAAGAAGATATTTTAAAGAATGTTGATAACTAACAATTTTGGTTTCCTTTGACAAAAAAGTACTTGGAAGTCAATAGGAACCCATACTGTTTGTTTGTTAACATTCTACAAAATACTTGCACTCAGCAGGATAAAAAACAAAAGTTTGGAACAACGTGAGTAAAAAATGATGACAGAATTTTCTGAATTTTGGATGGACTATCTCTTTAAGACAGTTTAATATATCTGATTGTCGCTGCATTCTGGCTCCGTACTGTGTGCCAGATCCTCCAGAGCGGTTTTCATCTCTAAGACTTTCTTTTCAAGAGAATCCAACAATCTGGTCTGAGCTGACAACTGGCTGGTCACGGTCTCCTGCAGTGTGCTGTGCTGAACGCAGGTCCCACACATGGGGCAACTTCTCTCTGGGCTCAAGAGGAGCTGCTCCACTTTTAACCGTAAGTCATCAACCTTGGCCTCCAGGGTTGTGGGGCTGGACGGAGGCACAGGGCATTTCATAGAGCCCTTGAAAGACATTGAATGAAGGCTGTGCTAGAGAGATGGGGAATAAATAGAGGTACTGAATACAAGGTCTTTTTGAGGTCAAAATTAGAAATAGGCCAATAGATTTACACACAGAAGTAAACATCATTATTGTTACTTCCAAATTTTTAATAGAAACCCTGCTGAAATAAATCCACTTATACCATGTTGGTTTGCTGATCTTAGCTGGTTTAAGATAGTCTCCCAGCAAAACCAGCTAAAAAGAACCCAAATTAAAAAAATAAAATAAAATAATAATAATTATAATAAATAGATCTAACTAAGACTGGTTAAACACAAAGTTTTGCGCACATAGCTGTCAAATAACAAGGACCTTTAAGCTTTATTTAACATTAAATCAATACAATTAATATGTAATTAATAACTAAGTTAACAATATTACAATTAAATACATGACATTAAATCACTAGTATTAAAATTATTTAATACCCTAATATTTAAATAATATTTTTAGCTGTACCACTTTTTCAGATTCATAACTTTTTAATTTAAAGTTCTGCAGTATGACAAGTGAACTTTTTTAAAAGCAGAAATATCCCATAAGTATGTTTTCTGTAACTACAGATATACACACACAGTAAGTAAAAAAAGTGGAATAGTACGGTATGAAATAAAGCATAGCTTTCCTCCAGCTTAACAGACTGTAAGATTCATCTTAATAATGTCTTCAGATTCAACTATAATTCAAAAAAATTCACACCCACCTGTAAAGATGTTTGAGCAGTTTAAGTACATGTGTTTTCCGCCAAGGGTTTGAACAGACTGTTCTCTGGTGTTTTGTGGAAGCTCGCAGAGTACCAGTCTGCCAGATTCCTCTTTTATCACTCTGTGGCCACCTCACCAGAAATAGGCAGACAAGAGAAGGGGGGCTAACAAACAGTAAACTGATAATAGAGGCACGCAGAGCTGGCCCTGCGGAGGGGGCACAAAGTCTTTCCAAGACAAAAAGAGTAGAGACAGCAAAGCATGAGCTTAACAAATGTGAGACACGTACCTCTAGTGTTCTCCCATGCACTGCTAACAACAGCAGCTTTAATGGAATAAATTCTCTAATTTACATATAAATTACATATTGAAACAAGAATAAAACTTTGCATGAGAAGTATTAAGTAAAGTTACTAAAAACTATAATGTGCAAGAATTAAAGCTGCAGTAGGTAACTTTTGTACAAATATATCTTTTACATATTTGTTAAACCTGTCATTATGTCCTGACAGTAGAATATGAGACAGATAATCTGTGAAAAAATCAAGCTCCTCTGGCTCCTCCCAGTGGTCCTATTGCCATTTGCAGAAATGCATCGCTCCCGTTAAGAAACAACCAATCAGAGCTGCGGTCCCTAACTTTGTTTGTGTTCAAAATGTAGAAAAATGTATATAATAAGCGAGTACACCATGAATCAAACCAAACCGTGTTTTTAGCTTGTCCTGAATCACTAGGGGTGCACCTATAATAAGTGTTTCGGACTATTTTAAATTGCTTCGGGGGTACCGCGGCGGAGTAACCCAGTACCTTTGTGATTCTTCATAGACATAAACAGAGAGAAGTAGTTCCGGCTACGATGTTCATCCGCAAGACGCAAGCAGTTCTGTTTATTAACCGCTAGAGCGTCAAAAAGTTACCAACTGCAGCTTTAAGAAAGAAATACATAGATTTAATAAGTTGAATGGTCCCGTTTAAGTTCAGCCTATAGGGAGGTGATATGACCAAAATATTATATGATAAATTTTATAATAATATAACAATACATATCTCGATATAGCTATTATTACTTTATTTGTTATTAAAATGAAGCAAATTACAAGCACAGCAGAACAAATAAATATGTAAAATAATCAAATAACTTGTAGTAAGAAATATTATAAAATTTGAATTAAGTGTATAAAGACACTGCATAGACTTCAGTGTATCAATCAGCAGCAGGAATACAAGGCTGCTGGCCCTTTAAGACCAATCCAATATCCGGTTTTCATTTAACACCTAAGCGACTGGCATAACTGTGTGTGTATTTGACCATTCAAGCACAATATAAAAGAAACATTTGTAGAAAATAACTTTCTTCTGCTATCCAATTCTTGTACCTCCTGCAGAATTTTAGTCTGTCCATGACATTTGTCCTGGAGAGACGTGACTTCTTTGCTGCCATTCTTGACACCAGGCCTTTGTCCAAAAGTCTTCGCCTCACTGTGCACACAGATGCCCTCATATCAACTTCACCAAAAATCCTTCCCATGTGTTCAATATCTAAGAAAATTAATATTTTATTGTAATCATAATGCAAAACCTGATTTCTAACCAAAAATATCAAAACCTTGACAGAAAGTAGTCTTTTAAAATATCTAAACATATCTAAGTCTAAAACCTAATCAAATGAATAAATTGTCTAAAAAAAAAAAAATTACACTTTATTTTAATGCCACCAGATGGCACAATTCTCACTTCAAAAATGTTATTTTGTATTCTTTCATTGTTTCAAATGTGAAATATTGCATTTGTTGAAAAATAATAACTCTAATGGAAAACAACTTATTAAAATTGTATAAATATTGCACAGCATCATAAAGTCCCCTCAAAATTCGAGAGGATCAGAAAATATTATTGAACAAAAGGCATCACATTGTAAACTAAAAACAATTTTCCATTTCAAGGCTTTGGTCACTTTTGACCACGGAGGAGACAAGTGTGACCCTTAAATGAACTTGATCAAGTGTGCTACTCTTTATTTTCATGCATGCTTCCTTACCACTTAAAAGTTGAATATAACATTTAAGCAGTATGCTACGCAGATATATTTGCATACTGCAGACTATAGCAAAAGCTCTAACGATAGACTTTATTCTGCGATAACTATATACAACGTCAAGCCACCCAGCACTTGTTCAGCCACTACAGTCATTAAACAACAGCATTTATACTAAAAGTCTCTTTATTGCGAGAAGTGGAACAGTATAAAAAAAAAAAAAAAAAAAAACTAAAAAGTTTTCATATACACATGAGAGTTTGAACAAATTTAGCTGAGGGAGTCATCACACCCAACTGTAAAATTTTTTACTTGACCACAATAGGTCCTTATGCATCAGCCACAGACAGATAAAAACTAGTCTAAATTTTCAGACATCACAGAAAAATATAAAACAAGAAAGAGCAAAACACATTAAGAGAACCATGTGGAATTAAGTCATTGCAATGATGCGTTATGCATTCACATGCGGAAGCGATCTGAAAAGTTTGGAGATTGGGGCACTGTGAGAGACACGTCACTCTTTTTCAACTCCATAGGCTTGTAGCGTCTGATTGGCTGGGCCTTGCGCACCTTTTGAAAAAGACAGAATTAGTTACAATATAAATCAGCCACTTAAAGTGATGAGGAATTTAAAAAAAAAATTATAAGTGCAGATAAATATTTGACTACTTGATCATAATTTCACAACTTTCCAGGCCTCGGAGGATAGGCAACATCATTCTGAAATCGCTTACCTGTTCCTGCCGTAGCCTTGCAGTCTCCTCCCTTTCCTGCTCCTCTCGTTCTCTGGCCCGCTCCTCTTCCATACGAGCCTTCATTGCCTCCTTTTCACTCAACTCCTTTTCGAACTCCATTCGTTCCTTGGCTCTCCGTTCTGTGGCCAACTGGAAGCCCTCTGGAACTGCAGAATTAGTAGTATTGGCTTAAGAAAGTGCCGAAGGTGAATAAAGAGGACCAGATGAAGTGGTCAGGTAGAGGTGATGACGGCAGTGAAAATTGGAAGGAAGCGAGAGTTGGTTTTGGGAGTTAGCTGTGCACTTCAACAAAACTCACACAAAGCAAGCAAGCCCAAGGAAGTTCAAACTGGAGACAGTACACCATGTGTAGCGCAACACTAACTGGAAAGATCACAAAAACATTTACTACAACAACATACCCAAGATGGAGCGATTCTCTTTTTTCGGTATAAATGGTTCTTTGTGCATTACATTGTTTGGCCGTGCCTTAAAACATGCGGCTTCAGCCTGTCGTTTCAACTCCTCTTTCATCTGGAGAAACATTTTAAAAGAATGTACCAGTTAGAACAGAGATTGTAAATAATGTTACAAATGCAAAGACAGACTTAAAAGTGAGTTCCACTGAATAACTAGTTGCAAGTATGCAAACAAAAATGCTAAGCCAGCACACTGAACGTGTGGTCCAGTAGAACCCAATTTTAACAACAGATGATCCATGGAAGATCTTACCATCTGTTCCCAGCGTTCACCCTTTGACGCTCCTCGTTCATCAATCATCAGCTTGAAAGGAGCAGGTTTGGTGGGCTCTACTACCTTTTTCTCAGGGAGGTGCACTTCATGGAAGTCAGGAAGGGGTTGGGCCTTAAACTTGGGTACCTGTGAGATTTGGTGAGAGTCATTTAGGCACAATTATGAAATGAAAAGCAATAAGACTGTCAGCTACTCAACGAAAGAAAATACCTCTTCATTTCTCATTTCCTCCAGCTTCTTCTCCTTCATGACCCTTCGTTCACGCTCACGTTCCTCAAATGAGAAAGGGCACATTTCTACCTGGCTCTTGACTGGCAGTTTGGGTTGGAAGGGCAGGAAGTGGGGCACAGCATGTGCCTTAATTGGAGCAGGAGGCTTCTCCTGAAGGTGCAAAGGGATTGAGTCAAATCGGTTTCATGATTTTAAATAAAGATAAATCAAATTAAAAAAAAGGGCACAGGATTAAAAATGTACCTCTTCTTTTTTCTTTTCAATTCGCACACGGTTTTTAAGAGCAAATGCAGGTGATTCTGGAACAGTCGGATTTAGAACTTTCTTCTCTGGGACACCCTTTATGGTGTGAAGAAAAGAGAAATGGAATTATATAAAGAGACGTCACCCCCATGGCTAAACAAACCCAAAAAGGGGTTGACAGAACTGTTACCAACCACGACTTCCTCCAGAATTCGAGTTGGTAGCGGTCTGGGATGGAATGTGTGGTCCTCTTTTTCCTCAGGCTTCTTACTGGCCTGCCGCTCCTGAAGTCGCTTCTCAATCTCCAGCTGGAAGCCCTCAGGCTTGGTAACTTCTTTACTTTCCGGCTTTTTAGGAACCAAAGCCCCTTCTAGAATCTTTCTGTTGAGTTCTAGAGCTTTGAACTTAAACCTGAGATGGTAGAAGGAAAGTTTTAAGAGACTTTCTTGTGCTCAATTAAAATTCAGCATTAACAAACACAAGTCTCAGCAAAACTTACTGCTGCATTTTTTCTGCTTCCTCAGCCTCAATTTCTGCAGTGCTTTTCACCATCGTGGGACGATGTCTCTGGCGAGTCAGTAGCTGTGGCGTTTTGGGGTGTGTGATTTTTGGCTTCTCAGCCTTCACTGGTGATGGTCCTGCAAATAAAATAGGTAAAATTAGTCAAAAGAAGCCTGGAGGGTAAATTACAAATCATATATCAGAGGAAATTAAATTAATGAAGATGTAAGAATTAAATGGATCCCACTGAAAATATATTAGAGAAAAAAAAAAAAAAAAAAAAAAAAAAACCACACATGGTGCCAAAACTACAGTGGGTGAATAAATGCTTTAACAGCAATCCTAACAACATTCAAGGCTATGAAGACACCAGAAACAGGGTCCGAGTAGACGCACCTCTTTCCTGGCTCTGCCGACTGCGCAGGTGATAGCGGCTGGGAGTGCGTTTCTGAAACTGCTCAATCTGCTGGGCCATCGGCACATAGGCTCCTGCCTCATCAAGCTTCCTCTTGCCTCTGGAGAGGTTGAAGGGTTTGGGAATTGTCGTTCCCTTTGGAGCCTTCAACTACAAAACGAGACAACATTCAAATCACATGAAAACAAGCAGCAGCTTCAAAAAGAATCCAACTACTCATCCAAGAGCCTGGACTCACAGGGGAAGATGGGTGCTTGCGGAGCTGTGAGGTGAAGTCCACCTCCTTGTACGAGCTGTCTTCTGCAGAGCCTACATCCATGTGGTTCTTCAGCCTGCTATCAGAGCAGAAATGGAACTCTTTGGGAATGGTGGTGGACAGCACATGCTTCTTAGGAGGCTGACCTTTAAAACACCAAGAACAGACAGTGAAATACAAAAAAAATTTATATTAATTTTAATGCTTGCATTAAAAATAGGCAGTTTGACTCACTGCCTGCCAGTGCAGCTCTGTAGCTGGCCTCGTTCTTCCGACGCTGTTCTGCCACCTCTTTCTGCAATGCCTCAATGCGTTCCAGCTCTTGCTGTTCTGTGCTTTTCTGTCTGAAATTCAAAAGACAGCATATATAACTTAATGCTTTAATACTAAACCCTTCTGATAAGTTGAAGTTAAATCAACTGGCAAGACACGGGGGAGTTGACCAGCAAAGGTTTGAAGTTGTATGATTTCATGTTCTGAAAAGTCTCGAATGCTGACCAAGGCTTCAGTCATTTTACAATTACAGTAAAACATTTAAAATCCGTTTCAAGTTTAAATTGTAATTTATTCCTGGGATGAAACTTACTACTACAGAAAATTATTCTAATGTGTTGATTTACTCAAGAAACCTTTGTTCTTATTAAATGTTATTTAATAACATCATATAAGTCTTTAATACATCTCTGCTGATTTAAGATATTAATTTCTTAAAAAAAATAAAACCACACACTACAAAACTACACCACCACCTTAACCCTAACTTTTGAACCATAGTGTAGTTTGCCTTTGCTGACTATTCAGACTAATAAGAGTTTCACTTACTGTGTAGTGTTGGAGGCAGAGGCAGTATCTGAGGTCTTAGAGGAAATTGCTGGCTTGCTTCTCAGCCGGACACTGCTCCTTGCACCAGCACCACTGCGTCGCACAGTTCTGGATGTTGAGCTTCTGTGAGGAGATAAAACAAAATAAATATTATATATATATATATATATATATATATATATATATATATATATATATATATATATATATATATAAAAAAAAGTATAATTCAAGTAACATCCCACATTACAAGCCAGGTCACCAGTGAGGTCTACTAAAAGCCCACTAGGTGCGCTCCAAAGCTGGGCAAATGCATTTCTCAGTTAATTTTACCTTCGCCGCTGATCAAAAACTCTCCTTGCTGTGGCAGCAGGTACAACTCTATGCAGCGAGACAAAGTGGCTAATTGAGCACCCTGTAATAGACTAAACACTTATCTAAATTTAGGAGAACATACCTTCTTTTCTTTACATGAGGGGGTGTTGCAGGCTTTTCATTTCTAGGCACAGGCCGTTTGGACACTCTGCAAAAAGAAACAAAACAGTCAACCGATGTAAGAAAAGAGTAAGAAAAATGGACTGTTTAATAGGGTGTATAAATAACAAATAAGGTCTCATTTACCTGCGTGGTTGAGCAGGAACCGATGTCTGGGCCTGACTAGGAGCTGCTGTAGTTCTGCCGTTCCCCCATGATGTGACTATGTTAGATGGGACCTCTGTAGAGGTGCTTTCTTTGACATCTGAAGCAAAGGAGATATTAAAGGGACAATTCAGCCAAAAATGAAAATTCTGTCATGAATTACTCACCCTCGTGTCATGCCAAACCTGTAAGACCTCCGTTCATTACATTCAACACAAATTAAGATATTTTTGATGTAACCTGAGAGCCCTGTTACCCTCCCATATTTTACTGATCTCCTTGGTACATTTCTGGAGGTTGACCATGTTAGGACCCTTGTTGTCCATCGGAGGGTCAAAGAGCTCTCAGAATAAAATTAAAAGCATTTAGCAGACGCTTTTATCCAAAGCGACATACACTGCATTCAGGCTAACAATTTTCTCCTATCATGTGTTCCCCCGGGATTTGAACCCCCAACATTGCAATGCTCTACCACTTGAGCTACAGGAACCTTTTTTGAATGAATCAAAAATATCTTGATTTAGGTTCCGACAATGAATGAAGGTCTCCTGAGATTTGGAACAACATAAGGGCGAGTAATTCATGACAATAAAACAATTAACCTTTAAAACTTAACACTTTAAGAATACTAGTGCAAAACAAACAAATTTGCTTCCAATTATTTTTTTTATTAAAACAGTTTTTCCCCAACCTGTACTTGTTGTCTCATCTTGTTTGATCATGGGAGACACCACAGCTTTGAGTCTGTTGGTGTTGTGGACTTCATCAAATGGCTTTGTGGTCCGTAAAGGGGTGGTGAGCTGTTCCATAATGCCACTTTTAGGAGCTGCCTTCAACTCTAATAGTAAAACAAAGACAGTTGGATATTATAGAAAATAAAAATATATAAATAAGATAAACAAAAATATGTATATTGTAAAGAGTAAAAAGCCTTACCAAACCACCGGTCAGCATTATCCTGAGGGTCCAGGGCAAAATCATCTATTGACTCTATGACATGAGAAGGGGCATCCCATGTGTACGCATCAACAGAGTCCCCTTCCATATTCACACAGGAAACTTCTGCAAAATAATAAAAGCTTTAAATAGTTCAAACAGAATATGTAACAATGCTATAATAGTAAAGCAGAAAATTACATTTCCTGCGTAGCGATGCCTAAAATGGCAGCCATTGGCTAAAATCCGACTTAAGGCCCAAACTACAAAAGAAGCGCTCGATTTATCCAACAAGTATGGATTATAAAATTAACTTACGTATAGTGTTTTAATATGATAAAATATCTTAATTTCAGAACCAGCACTTTACACGATCATTTCAGAATCAGTTCACATGAAATACCCGCCTGCGTCGCTCATTACTCAAAATTACGAGGGAAAACGTAAACAAGCGAAACCTAAATAAGATCTTCACATATGTCAAGATCACAATAATCAATTGAAAAAAAAAAAAAAAAAAACTTTGAAATCGGTCGGTCTATTACCGTTACATTGAACATCAACTTAAAAGTTTGTCTTGCAAGGCTAACCTGTTACGGTCCGATACAAACGCACCAATTAAAACAATTTAAACGCAGCAGCTGAGTAAATTTCAAAATATGACATTGCTTATAAATGTGAAAAACCTATACTTACGCTTCAAACCAATGCCTCCTACCACAACCTAAAAGGCTGGTCAAATGCAGTAAAAATGGTAAATCAACAAACGCTCGCACCTTCCTGCCACAAACAATCCGACGCGAATACTAGTTTGAATGTTGGGGCCGTTAGAACTGCTTTTACGAATCAGCCAATCAGAGGGCTCAAAGCTGCGCGTCTCGTTTCCTATTAGCTTAGCGTTTGTGACGCAATAACCACGTGACTAGCTGAAAGAACCAGAAGCAAAACAGATGGACATTTAAAACTGACTGAAGTTAATAAAGTTTAATAAATGAATTATTCTGCTGTTTTACAAAGCGATCTTTTTTTATGTCAGTTATTAAAAACTAATAATCTTAACCCGTTCAATCCCAAATTTTCCCATACACGAAAATTAACCAAAATATGTTCTTAATTACCCGTTGAGATGACCAATAATATATATATATATATATATATATATATATATATATATATATATATATATATATATATTTGAAAAGTGTGTGAAAAACAGTTTTATGGACAATTTTTATAAAAAAAAAAAAATGTTACTTTATTGCAACATATTGTATAACATAAAATTGTTATATTTGTGCTACCAGTATCACAAAATCAATATCGTAACTTATTTGTAACATTTTTACTGTTATTTTAGCGCAATATTCACTGTAACTTTGTCTTTTCAACATTTTAGTTCAGCCTTCACTAACAAATGCAATTGGATGTATGTGTATACCTAAATGAACTTTTATCACACTGCTCACAATTGTTGCCATCAACATATTTACTCATTCTATGACCACATTCAACAAAACAATAATAATTGTGAATTCATATATTAATTCTAGACACCTTAAAGATAACATTTACCAAAAACCTTTGCCATTTCTTTATGTTAAGAAACTTTACTAGACTTTTGTTTTGGAGCTTTGATACAGCCATCATCTTCTCATGGCACAAACATGAAATAAATACTCTGGTCATGTGACAAATGTCAAACTGCATATATTTAATTGACCCTTTATTCAGATTAATTAGCAGAAAAAAAAGAAAAAAAAAACACCAGTCAGTAACTTTTACATCTTTATAAATGAAAACCTTCTTACTGGCACTATTGTGACCAGTGGGATTAAATGGGTTCATTCTCAATATTCTTTAATTTTCATTATAAAATTCATGAAAAAATAAATAAAACATTTTCATTAATTTAAATTTGCACAAATTAACTGAAAATAAAGCACAAAATAATACTAGGATCATACTAGGATTCCAGCTTTAATGTCCTTTTAATGTGCAAACTAATAAGCAAAACACAGTGAATGTGGATGGATAATAATGCATGTCAAAATACTAACACAATACAGTACAATAAGGCTTGACCTTTGCATGTCAAAACACGTGTAATGCCAGTAGTTTGCAAGTTAATGCAAATAAAAAAAAAAACAATCATAGTGACAATAAAATGGGCAAGGCAATAAAATATGACAAGGCAGTAGAGACTAAGATGCACATGTTGAGAAATACGCTTCTATGTAGTGAATTACATCTTCTGGATCATCACCTGGAATTTACCTAAGAAGAAAGAAAGTGCAGAAGAGGATTGGACGACAGGAGACAAAAAACAAAAAAATAGTTACATTTAACTAGAACTTTAATGAGCTCAGACTTGAGGGAACTATCTTCACTGATGCTCCATTTCAGATTAAGATCATGAAAAATGTACAGAAAATCTAGTGGTTATCTTGTATACATTTTTGAATAAAATGTACTCCTTACAGGCAGGCATGACTGACACTTCCGCCGTGACTATACTTTTTACACCAAGGTTTGAAAGTGCTCCTCGGACCAGTCCACAGGTGAAGGCTAAAAACTTCAGGTATTAAAAAATGAGAGAGAAAAATTAGTTGTACGATCTCTTTATGAAGCATTGAAGTGACAACTGTGTAGACAAAAGTCTTACGGGTTTGCAATGAAATGAGGGAGAGGAAATGATGACAGAAATTTCATCTTTTGAGGTGACTATCCCTTTAACTGCATTAATTTATATTTTATTAAATAATATATATTCCTTCTTCCCAATCTGTAGATATAATATTCTTGTAAACAAACTGAAGTACTAAATATCACATTATGCTATTTTCAAAGAAAAATAAATTATTACGATATTGATTCAGCAATTTTAGTTTAAAATATGTTTTATGTTTTTATTCAATGCACAATTAAATCTTATTGAAGGGGTTTATGCTGCTTACCTTTGGCGCATGCTCCAAATACTGTTTTCCAGAAGACAGTTGGCTCAGCAGGCGGAACTTGTTATCTTGTAGCACATAAATACCCTACAAACAATTTGAATATGTGATGATTTTCTAAATAATCACCTCTAGTCAATGAAGAGATTCGTTAAGATGCCATAAAGCTTAAAAAGTAACATTATAATGTACACACCTGGTGGTTTGTTCTCAGGTTGTCAATCTGCTTCTTAAAAACACTTGTCCAGAAATCTTTGCAGATAAACTTCATAAAATCAAGCTCATCTTTGAAGCGTGGTGTGTCTTTGGTAAACCTGCAATCAGAAATATGCCTGCTGAGACAAGAACAAATGGCTATTTATATCTACTACTAATTAAATGGTCTTTAATATATTTTTTTTCAGTAAAATGATTAAAAACCATTCAAAGTTAAATTTGGATTTTCCACTGACCATCTTCAATACCACAAATAAAACTGCAACAAGTGTAACATCAGATTATAGGATGTCAACAAAGGATCTGCTTAACGAAAGAATACAATTAGGATTTATGGATGAAAAGATCCGCCGTGATACCTCTCAATAAGTCCTTGTCCCACACGAAACCCCATGCTCTCCAGTTTAGAGACACATCGTCCATTCTCCTGTAAACAACAGTAACGTTACTCTACATTAATTCAACTTGACACATTCTCAATTTTTGTTTTACTGTTTAACTTAGCTCTATACGCTATTCTACTATTCTGTGCCAGTGTTTTCAGCGTATCTTACCGATTCCCCAGATTCCACACTGTTGACATATTGAATAATTTCACTGTGCAGGAACTGAAAGAGAGCCTCGTCTGCCATCTCGATCCAGTTCAGTTCAGCCAGACTGACACTGACAAGCGATCCAAAATGAATACGTGAATAAATCAGTTACTACTTCAGTAAATGGACACTACTCATTGTGCGAATAATCAACTAAATTCTAATATTTCGCCAGTTCCCTATTTATTAACAAGGTCCTTCTTCACATCTGTTCCACTTCCTGTTTGGCTAAGAATTAGCTGCCCTTGTATATGCCTGAACGTACAATGTTTTTCTCTCGTTTTGTTTGGAAACTGGTTCCCGTCGTTTTGTTTTATAAAGTGGAGCATTCATGAACACCCAAATGACTGTTTTATTCTATTATGCTTGTTTTAGCTAATTTGGTTTACAATTAATACGCGTGTTGTTGATCACAATGTAGAAACCGTTTTGTGTTGTATAAATCCGATGTAACCCGATGTATAAATCGTACGTCTTGGTAAAGTATTGGATTTTTTTTGTTTATGAAACGAAACAGTTGGTTCAGTTTATAAAACTATTACAAAAATTAAATATTTAATAAAATTATAAAAACACCTGTAAATAAATGTTTGACTATATTTACATCACACGGTTGATGGTCTAAAAAAATGCATTTATCTTTTATACAATTTATTGTAAGGATTATATTTTTATAATAATTTATAACTTTTAATTCATTAAGTACTTAACAGCTTAATGATTTTCAGTAGCCTATTGCATTAACATGAATGAATAGCTACATTTTACAACAAACCACTATTGTTTAACTGACAGTAAATGATGAAGGAAACACAAGAAACTCCAATTCTACAAGATGCTTTATTTCTTAATTCTTCCTTAACATTGTTTCTTTTCCGTATACACCTTAATCTCTCACGCACCCTTGCTTTCAGAATGTTCATGAAAACAAAAAATGCCAATGTTTGGAATTTTAAAGACGTAAAACACCTGTTTACTTCAGCTAAACAGCCAATGAAACTTTACATTTCTTACTAAAGGTACAGTACAGCTGTGCACAGTGTGCATCTCACTGAGGTAGATCCGTCTGAGTCTAAACATCACAGTTGGGTTGAGGTCAATTTCAGTTCAGTTCAGCCAAGGGAGGAAATGCCCATGATGGTTTCTAAATAAAATGAAACTCATGAAATTAATTCACATCTTCAGCTGGCCTAAACTAAATGGAGTTGACAACATATGCCATCACAGTTACCTTATAGGACACTGGAGCATGAAACACTGAGTCAAATGTACAGACAGTGAAGCAGTGCTAAAATACCATTCAAGTTTACATGATAAAACATTTTCTTTCCTGACAGTGCTCCTGGTTTAGCATGGAGAGATACTTGAAGTGCTTTTCAGCAATGAAAGGGTATGTGCTAAGCTTATTTTGTTTGATACTCATAAATCATGGCAAAACATTGAGGGAAACTTTGCAATGTGAGAACTGTGTAAAACCAGTACAACCATTTTTTCTCCCCAAGATTCTTTTAACATCATTATGCAGGACACAAATGTGATAAATTGGTGTTTATTACTAAACGAAAAATGTATGTTATATTTTATTTAGTTCCCATATTGGGAATTTGTCCGGATGGGCTACTTAATTTTAAACAAATATTCGCTTTTTTATTATGATTTTCAATTCCAGAATAATCAAAGCTTTATTCTGCATTTCATTCACAAAATACTCTGGAATGAACAGAGAGAGATGGGTCTACACAATAACTGTGATTCCTTTCATAAGCATTGAGAATGTGAACACAACAGTGCCTAAAAACTTTTACCTAAAGGCTAAACTCAACACAAGCTAATTAATTAAATGCTAATTAATCACCTGACTCTAAAAAAAAAAAAAAATTCATAAACTAAAACCACTGAGCATTCTAAAAAAAATGAATGAGAATGAGAAAATGAAATGAGATAACGTTCTTCATGCAATTTGCATGAGGATTTGCTTCATTTCTTGTCAAAAGGTTGAATTCTATTCGTGACAAGAGTTCAGCTTAGAGAGGTAGGTTTTTGTGTTGTGTGACCGTGAGCTGAGAGGCACATCTAAGACCACAGTTCAACTTGACTTTATGGTGCGGTCACATTAGAGAAATTTTGGCGGAATATCATGGAGAAAAAAGGAAGATGTATGAAGCAAAGCACACACATAAGTCACTTTACAAAACAAGCAGATTTCTGTTGGTCAACATGGCAAATTTGTGTCACCAACTTTGCACAGGGAATCCTTTCATCTGCATACAAAGCTTCCAAGCCAAATCTTATTGAAATGCCTGAAGTTCGCAGATCAATAATAAATGTGACCGCACCTTTAGTCCTAGAAGTGCCGTTGATAAAAAGTGCTTCATTTTACAACGGAGAACACTGTAATAGCATTATTTTCCTTCTTGACAAAAATATTGAGGTATTTCTTTTGCTAACTTTTCAGTTACATTTTTTTAATGAATTTTATAAGTTCATTTATCACTACAAAACACTCTGAAGATCCTCTAGGAAAAACCACAAAGTTAAAACTATTCTAAAGGCAAATATCTATCCTAGCGATCCTTCTGTCTAATTCTACAGGATCTATTTGAAGACCTCGCACCCACCTAACTTTACAGTCTCCAGTTCATTACCTATGAGCTACTTGGCAATGATGCAACAGAATTGTTGCGTTTTACTGGCAGGTCATAGTGGACATGGGCGCCGTCATTGCTGGAAGGCCTGATGGAATCGAGGTAGAGTTGGAGAGAAACCAGAGAGCTGGTTTAAGTGCCCTGAAGCCTGAGGCTCCTGCAGTGACTGTGGCTGAAATGAGGTAAGTGGCCCAGAGATCTGAGAGGTAGGGCTTGGGGACGCAGTGGTGGTGGAGTATCCCAAGGGAGTGCTGTAGGGAGGCAGGCCGAATGGCAGGAAGCCCAACAGGTGCGAGAGGTCCATGTTGGTGGAGCTGGTAGTCGGCTCGGCTGAGGTGAACGCTGAGTTTCTGAGGGTGAAATGGGCACTCTGACTTCCCAGACTATCCGGGAGGAAGTCGCCAGTCCGGGAGACGGCAGTTGCCACAGCGGCCTGTGGTGGCATTGGCCCGCACTGGAGTTCGGCCAGGAAGTTCTCCATCTCCACTTTCAGATATGAGGTAGTGGAACTCGGCTGATATCTGTGAGCCTGCTGGTACTGCTGCAGAGAAGGCTTGTTTGGCTCAAGGTAACAGCCCACACCCATCGGGCTGGACAGGGGGCCAGACACCATCGTGTGATGGTGATGATTGACCCCTGAGGTAGATGTGCTCGGAAGGCCTTGAGGATTGAACATGGCCATGGAATAAGCCTCTGTGGCATCCTTCGGAGATCCGACGGAGCACAAATTGGGACTCGGCTCCTCCTTAATGAGAATCGGAGGAGGGGTCTCCAAATCTTGGGCGTGGCTTTTCTTTAGGTGTCGGGTGAGGTGGTCACGACGGCCAAAGCGCTGGGCACACCGTGGGCACAGGAAGTCTCGTCTGCCGGTGTGCACCACTGCATGGCGCCTCACATCCTTGCGTGTGAAAAAGCACCGGCCGCACCGTTCACACTGATGCTTCCTTTCCCGTACAACAGTCCCCGGAGGAGGCCGGCCGGTGTGCGTACTCAGGTGCTCGAGTAGCGCCGACATGCTCTCGAACGTCTGACGACAAACCTTACAGGTGAGGTCACCGCCGGCGGAGGTGGCATGCGTGGCCACGTGGCGTCTAAGACCTAGACGAGTGTTATAATGCTTTCCGCATTCCTCGCACCGTAGCTCCTGCTTGTTGGGGTCGTGGTTTTGCAGGTGGCTGTTTAGCTGGTCTTTGCCATGGAACATTTTCTCACATATATGGGTGGTTTTCAAGGAGTATGTCACTGTACATCTGTGAAAAACCAACGATCTGTGAGAAGTTAAAAATTTTGTACAATCATAATCACATTGTTTTAGAGCAGGGGTGCTCAATCCTGGTCCCGGAGATCTACTTACCTGCAAAGTGTAGATTCATTCAAAAAAACAGGCACACTTGATAATTACAAACAGGTGTGTTGGAGCAGGGCTGGAACTGAACTTTCCGGGAAGGTAGATCGCTAGAAACAGGATTGGGCACCCGTTTTAGAGACAAAAGCAAGTACCTGACAAGAAGCTCCAACGGGTGATTTTTCTTGGGAGTGAAGATTGTTTTTTTGCATGTTCAGACTTCTGCACGGAAACAAAAAGCTGATGATTTGGAAACAATTTAATTAACAGTGTCCTTACTAAAGTAATAATAGCAAATATTGCATAGTTACATGCAAGTGACCTTGAATCTAACCCTATGGTAAGTACATATTGTTTTTATTTATATATATATTTATTTTGCTTTTTTGAACACAAAACAATCCAATCTCAATGGTAAGTACATATTGTTAATTAATATTGCTCAGTACTTATTTGTACAATTACAATGCAATGACAAAATGTATTTGTGTACTTGATTAAAAGGATTGTTTACCCCCCCCCCAAAAAATGTCCCCCAAATTTTTATTTATATATATATATATATATATATATATATATATATATATATATATATATATATATATATATATATATATATATATATATATATATATATAAATATATAAATTTTCTTCTTTTGAAATGCAATACAAAAAGTTAATTGTAACCAAAATTGTGTGATTACCAACATTCTTCACAGAAGAAGGATGGTTAAATGAGGAAAACATTTTTGGCTGAACAATCCTGTTCAATCATGTTAAATATACTTTTTAACTCATTTTATTTGTTCATTAAGGGATTTATTTTATATATAAACAATGAAAAAACATTTTTTAAATGCATTTATAAAACTTTATATCATAAAAAAATAAACAAAACCTAAGTGTTTCATAACAGTGCCATCTTTGACCTGAACCTCCTCTGAATAGTAACAGATTTCAACACAAAAAAACTTGAAAAACAGCCTGAGGGGATGTCCATGATGATTGGTTAGTGACATTTATAAAGGGTTTGTTTACCTGTTCTCACAAAAGCACATTCATTATCTTGACAGACCTCCGGAAAAAAATGCATGTCCACTATTACTCCCTCCCTTTTAGAGAATGGATGGACATGATTCATACAACCAACATTTCATACACACAGTTTGTTTTTATAATAATAATAAAAAAATACTATGAATTTGTTTTAATTTTGTAAGTAATATTATTTTATTAAGTTTTAAATTTGGTTCTTCTTTAGGGACAAAATGTGCTTCTTTTATCTATTAACTTTCAAACATTTCACTCATGCAATCACTAAACTTGTAAAAAAAAATTAAGTTGTCTATGGTGCTATACATTTTTTATTTTTCCTTAAAAAAATCTTATTGATTTGATATTTTAGTTTATTTACTTCTGGCACGTTTCGGGTCACAAACTTTTCAAAAACGTTTCGCTCTACTAAATCTCTAAAGAACATTGTGATTTAATGGTAAAATGGAAATTATCCGTAACAAAGAGTGGATCAACACAAATCAAACAATCCTTTCGTGCTTCCCTGGTGTTAAATATTATATATATATATATATATATATATATATATATATATATATATATATATATATATATATTTATTTATTTATTTATTTATTATACACACACATTGAATGCACCAACAGTCTCATGCGTTGCTAATGTGTTTGCTCATGCACGCAACATTTAAACCTCTTAAGTGGGATAATGGTGTACATTTATCTTTTCAAAAGTCAGAAAATACTAACTACGAAACTCTATGAGGGTTTCAAACATCTGAACATCAATGCAAACAGTCCACGCGGTCCTAAATTCACACTATAACATTTGCATAAAAACAGTCTTGCGCTCACCAGAAACTTTTGATCCCCACAAAAGTTGCATTTCACGCGCATTCTTCCATCTTCCATCTCACAAGGGTGCAGATAAAAAAAATCGATTCCCAGCCATATCTCGATGAACTCTCAAAAACTGTTCGCAGTCGACAATGAATTTTTTTGTTCAATAATGTGTGTATGTTTCGGGCCTGCTGTTTCTTTCCCTCTAAACACAGCAGCACTAGAGCTGACGGGCGCGTGCATTGTGGGAACGTGACGTCAGACCATTTTTTTTTGGCCAACTTTCAGGGTGATTTATTTTTCACCGTTTAAACGATCACAAACTCTTACATTGCATCACAGTGAGTTCTATAAATAGAAAACAAATGGAATTTTGCAAAATGGAATTTTGATAGTTAAAAAAATAGTTTCTGACAATTAACTTACATCTTTTCGAATTATATCATGAATAATACTGTATCTGACAAGATACAATTAATATATCATCATTTCGCTTGTTTACAACGCACGGTTTGTTGCACGAGAAGTTGCCGATATGAAAAACCTTCACGTGCGGGAACCAATTTGACAAAGTAGCAGAACCTTTCATCTCTTTTGAGTTCATTATGCATTGTTTTGAGATAACGTTTAGAACAATTTCGTTTTAACCTTGAGTATATGTAACGAGTAATGCTTCTCTATTGTTTCCATTTCATAATGGAACGTTTTAGTTTCCAGCATGTAATAATTGCACGTGCAACAAATACATCCGGGAAAATCTCATACAACTTAACAAAGAGCAGTCATTATTTGTCTATAAAGATTCTTGAAATTGTTATATTATTACCGTCGGTAACTGCTCATTGAAGAAGATCAGTAAGTGTAAATAATTTATTTATAATATGATAGAGCCTAAAATAATACATTGAAATATCCAAGTAGGCTATTATATTTAACAATATTACTTTTAAACACATGCATATATTAACATATTATAGCCTAATGTATTTATATTTCAGAAGTTGGATAATGAAAATTAACTCATTCAAATAGTTTTAGAATACTTCTACAAAATAATTATTTTAATAATTATTCATAATTACTATTTTGATATTAGATTTAATTGTACATTTTGCATGCATTTTAATTTAACAAAATAAAACAGAGCTGTTATTTTGCAGTGCAAAAGAATGCTTTTAAAACTCTCTCTCTCTCTCTCTCTCTCTCCATAAATTTTAAGTTATTATTGCATTAAATGAAATAATTTTAAAGCAAGTTTACAGTAAATGCATATTGTTGTCTTTAAAATCATATATATGCATTCCTCTCATCTAGTTTTCACCTTGTTATAAAATTACTAACTAAAATTGCTCAATACCTGTGACATGGTCCTTAAAAGGAAAATGTTCAAACAGAAAAGTTAGAATGAAAGTTTGGGTGAAAATATATCATTACTGTTAATTTCCTTAAACAGTAGTCCTTATTTTTAAAATACACATAATCAAAAAAAGGTATAAAGTATAAAAGTATAAAGGTATAAAGTTCAGTATAAAATGCAAGACAGATATACAATATACAATGCAAAGTTGAAATTTTACTAAATATTGTGCTGTAATGTGGTGCATTAAATTATACATAAAATTATACATAAAAGTACAGACTAGGAAAATAAATGTTGCGAGTGCAGGTTGTACAGTCTGAATGTTTGTATATGTTTTATATATATATATATATATATATATATATATATATATATATATGTGTGTGTGTGTGTGTGTGTGTGTGTGTGTGCATATGCAGAATAATACTTGCTGGTAAGATAGCTTTTGCATACAATGTTTAATTAGTACAGGAATAATACATCATTGTTGTCAAGAGCTAAATTATTTTCTGCACTTACAGCCCCAGACAAGAGACATATCCGTCCTAAAAAGTTTGTCATGAATTATTACTAAAACAACAGATTTTCAGATTAATCTGTATGAGCAACATCATCAGTTATAAAGGATGAACCCAATATGTTCATGTTTTACACATTTTTAGCATTAAGAATCATTCAAATTGAAATCACTTCATTTATAAATCCTCAGGCCAGTTTTGCTGTCTCTTTGGAGAATAGCCAAATCAAGAGAATGATTCAATCCTAAATCAAACATACATATTGCTTGAGTAAATATGCTGTATACAGAACAGTAGATTCTGATCCAGCTAATGAAGTATTTTAAAGCAGAGCATAACCAGAAATGTATGTGAATGATATATTGCATTGGCTTTTTCATTTTATTTTTTATTTTCATTAAATGCACGTTTTGGTGCTTTTTATGTGTTCTCATAGTATAGCATTTAATTGGTTTAATGTTTCATGTGCATTTCTGAGTACATACCTTAGATAAAGAGGTTGATATTTCTTTTTACTTTGAGACTACATTAGCCCTTTTTTAATAATGGTTTACTGCTAAAATAAACCACACAGTTGAAATGATCTTAAAATAGACTCACAAATTTATCAAAAGTCTTTATTCAGCTGCCACATTATGAAAGTGTACATCTTTGTTACAGTATAGAAAATAACACAGTAAAGCCATTGACTTCTTAATTCATATACTGTGTGCAGTAATACATATAATGTAAGTGCAGTTTTTGACACAATATAAATACCTTGGTGAAAAAAGCCACTGCAGGGTCAAACACACGTAAAAAAAAAAAACACTTGGTTAATGAGTTTTGAATCCTGAAAACTGACCCTCCCCCCGTTCCTTATGCATATTTCCTTAATACCACACACGGGCTACAGAATACGGTGAAGAAAAACATGACATTATGAAATGTTTTAACATTTCCTTTGATTCCAACAGTTTTAATAGCAAAAAACACATTTCTAACAAGGTATAACAAGCCTTGTGTCAGATTTGCCATCTAATGTTAATGAAATATACTCATTAAGAGGTGTAATTTGGCTCAAGAGATGTTAAAGGAGAACTGAAAGTCTGTACAAGAAATGACTGGTGAAATGCTGGCATCTGTTTGGCAGGAATATAACCAACATGGGTCTAATCATAAACCCATCACAGAGGGAAACACAGCTGTACCTGCAAAGGGGAAAAGAGCATCAGACATTCATCAAACAACATTTGTTAAAATTGTACACTCAAAAAAAAAAAAGTTAATCATGGGCATGTGCTCTGTTATGCAGTTAAATTGAATTATATTAGTTTTTGCAATTAATATTTTGTTGAGACAGACAATACTGCTTTTAAGGATGATAAACTGGCTAATATTTGGCCTTCTTGGGCGAATAGCAATAGGTCACCTAACAATTTCCTAATTTACAACTTTTTGTGACGTGAAAAGCTGCATGTCTGTAAGAAACACATCCATCAGAAAGGCGTTTAAGTTTAAACCATTATTTCAGGTCAAAATATGAATCCATAATTCCTTCCATCCCCTGTTGTCCTCTCACATCACACAGAATATTTTGTTTAGAACTGATTTGGAATGTTTTCACTTGTAGGCAGTGTTTGATCTGTGCATATTTCTCCCTTGATTCAGGTAAGATGACCTTTTTCACTAGAAAAGGCAATATGGATAGAGGACTCATATTTTACAAAACATTTCACAAAATGTTAATTGATGGACTGGAGTTTTGTGGATCACTTGTGGAATATTGTGATGTTTTTATCAGCCGTTTGAACTTTCATTCTGACGGCACCCATTCATTGCAGAGGATCCAGCAAGTGATGCAATGCTAAATTTCTCCAAATCTGTTGAGATTAAAAATCTCCTGTTCTGATGAAGAAATAAACTCATCTACATCTCGGATGGCCAGAGGGTGAGGACATTTTCAGCCAATCTTCATTTTTGTGTGAACTACTCCTTTAACAGAAGGGTTACCTCTTCATTGTGTTAGTTACAAAATCTGCTGACAGTCTTGTTTATGGATAGTGCTCAAATTCAGCATTCAGGTTTTCAGTAAACATTATATAAAATTAGTGTGTATTTTATTGTATTATACCATATACAGTATATTAGCATTTTTACAAACCCATATCATTCAACTTTGAATGTGTTGCAATTTTTTTCCCCTAACTGTTTAACAGCCTCTAAAATATTGTACTGATGTACTTATTTAATACCTGTTATGTATAGACAAAAACACTAATATAAATTATATGAAATAATCTCACTGCCATGTCAGTGATTCGTACTTTTTGGGCTACCTTGACCATCTGCAGAGTCAATTTCTGGAACTTTCCAGTCTAGCTTGCGTCCTTTCTCATAGAGAGCCTTGAGAACCTTCCGGAACTCTTCTTGTCCTCCGTTATGACTCAGCTCGGAGTACTTCCTGTACAACTGTAGGGCAGTGCGTGCATCTTCGATACTGTCATGAGTTTCGCTCTGAATGTTCAGATCTAAACAAATGTTCGAAAAGCAAAAAAAACACTGATACACAGAAAATGACATATGACTGATACACATGACTGATACACAGGAGATTAGGGAAAGTTTATGCACGAAACCTACCAAGAAAGTACCACGCGAGGAAGCGCAGGGAGATCATTCGCTTCCTAGGCATGTGGAAGAGGTAGACGGTGTCAAACACCTGTTCTTTTGGAACCTAAAAATTTAAGGGGTCCATATTTACTAACAATTAAAACATTTCCAAATACTAAATAAAAATGATTTCGCAAAAATGCAGCTCACCATCAAGTTAATGACCCGGAAATCCTTCTGTAACCCGTGGCCGACAAAGCGAACGCCAGTGTCGATAAGAAATCGCAATTTCAGATATGTCGATTTCAGAGTCGTCAAATGTTTCGAGGAAATCTTTGCATCCAGGTCTCCAGGTTTGATACCAGAGTACTGAGTCAGGTAGTCCACCACCTGTACATGTAAAGATGGAAAACAAGTAAGAAGCAGAAACGTTTTTCCAACATTTTGACAAAAACACAGAAAGCAAACATGTGGAAATCACGAGGACAGTAATAGTTATTCCCTGTGATTCACCTTCCGATTAAATGATTCAGAAATAATTCTTACAAGTGACACTAACAGATAACACTTATCTTCTGATAAGGCACAAAACGGTGGTTCTCACTTTATGAGGTCTTTAACAGGTCCTGATCAGAACAAAAGGTAATTTCCCTATTATGTGACATTTCCCTATTATGTTACAATTAGAATGATTCAAAAAGTGTTGTGACCTGCTCCTGAGTAGATATGTAGTCATCAATGAACGGCACTCCCTCATTGGGTCCCTGGCCTCTCACGCATGTGATGCGAGCAACAGACATCTGACTGGGCTTGATGGTGGACTTGGTCCCGTCACTGCGCAGTTCTGCCTCTTCCTGTTCAAGCAGCAACACACAAAAGCATTCAAAATTTGGGGTAGGACAAAATGTAAAAACAAAACATCAGCAATTATCGAACTTTAAAGTGTTTCCCACTGACCTGGTTGAGCGTGACAAATTCTGCATCCAATCCAACAAGGTCTGAAGCCTGCGGCATCTCGCTCATCATGAGGGGTATGAATGTGGCGTGACTCTTCCTCTGTTTCCGTGCCAAAGAGGCCTCCGTCAGCAGAACACTGGCATCAATAGGGTTCTTAACTGGGAGGAAATGAGAAGAGGAAGGAATAATTCAAACAGATGCTCATCAAGGCTGCATTTCTTTGATCAAAAATACAGTTTTCTATTTTAATATACCGTATTTTTCTGACTATAAGTCGCACCTAAGTATAAGTTGCATCAGTCCAAAAATAAGTCATGATGAGGAAAAAAACATAAGTTGCACTGGACTATAAGTCACATTTATTTAGAACCAAGAGAAAACATTACCGTCTACAGACGCGAGAGGGCGCTCTATGCTGCTCAGTGTAGGCTACAGGAGAAATGAGCAGCATAGAGCACCCTCTCGCGTCTGTAGACGGTAATGTTTCTCTTGATTAATTTTTAGTTCATTTCTCTTGGTTCATGTCAAATTAATTTTGAGAAATAAGTCGCACCGAACTATAAGTCGCAGGACCAGCCAAACTATGAAAATAAGTGTGACTTATAGTCCGGAAAATATGGTATTTTAAAATGGTATTTATTCCCGTGATCCTTCATAAATCATTCGAACATGCTGATTTGACGCTCATGAAACACTGATTATTTTCACATCTGCTTAATATTTTTGTGGAAACCATATGATTTGTTTTTCTGAATTCTTTAAGAAATACAGAGTTCAGAAGAAAAGCATTTTTTAACATTCTAAATGTCTTTACTCTCACTTTTGAATCATGTAATACATCCCTGCTAAATAAAAGTATTCATTTAATTTAAAAGTTTTTGAACAGTAGTGTATGCATATTATAAGATAAAATGCAAATTTTTATGAACATTTTTGGGATAGCACAGACACATTTTTAGTGAGAAGACGAAAAGTAGATTCTGTGAGATAAATGATCACATACTTCGCAAATCATACTTGGCATGGTAGTTCCTCTTGACGTAGTAAAGTACAGCAGGAACCTTCCAGTTCACATCAAACTGAAGCTGATTCAGCCTAATAAAGACATATTTGCAACACAATTCAGTGTCATATTTGATGCATTTCCTGTGGGTATAGAGAACTTAATGTGCTAGTCCATAATGTATGGTAATAAGGATGAAAGTTTGAAAATTGCCCAATGTTTGGTATCTTTACCTTGTCAATGGGCTCAATCAGAAAATCATTGAACAGATACCACTGTTGGTGTGTTACTCCCTGAAATCAAGACAGAAAACCACTGTTCCTTTTTGTCATGATAAGATATTATGTCAAAGGTTAGCAAGTACTTTAAAAGATTTGCTCACACCTCTTTCCTCTGATGATAGGTCTCGCCCACTTTGATATGTGCCACCAGATTTCCTCCAGTCCGAGCATGCTGGATATGAGATACGGTGACAACCAGGTCAATAGACAGACGCTCCTTCTGCCTCTTCACTTTCAGTCAGCTAAGAGAAGAAACAAGACTATTTATTTGTGCAGGGTCAGTTTAATAACCTTAAGACGGGTCCATATTTCCCAGGTATGACCAATCTTGACCGTGGTTTAATGAAGCTGAAAGAGTGAAAAGGTGTTCTTCACCTCCTCTCCCTCAGACAGGCTGCTGACCTCCAGGCCCTGGAGTCTTACTAATGCACATCTTTCAGACTGAGAGGGATCCACACGTGCCTCATGTCCTCCGCTTGAGTGTCGAAGGTCAAGCCCTCCACGCTGCACAGCTCTTCCCTGTACATTATATAGATTATATATAAAAAATGTAGATGTTTTATGCATTTCTACAATCAGCACACTTACTCTAAACACCATTCTGTCGGTAAAGGCTCTTTGGGTTTGGGAGGTTCAGCTGCTTCTTTCTTCAAGCTTTGTTGTACGCATACTGTGAACAATAAATGGGAAATTAAGACAAATCAATGTGCCTAGAGTGTACACTCCAATAACATACAGATCAGCTGAATGAAACAGGCTGTTGTATTGCTAATGCATAGTATTGTATTATTATATGAGAGAAAAATATCATGCAGTAAGGCATCTTTAAGTAATGACTCCAATGGAAGCGTAAAAGCATTAGAGAATATTTAAGGGCAGATTTTATGGCTGATTCTGTAAAGGTATTAGTGTATATCCGTCATAAAGGTCTTGACCTCAGTCTGGGCCTTTCCAGAACTTCTGCCTCCTTAGCACTGTTCACCTCACAGTTGATCACCAGAACATCAGGCAGACATCGGAATGTTCCTGGTCTGAACCTAAAAATACATCAATATTAAGCATTTTGTGTTTTACACTTATGGTTGCTAATTTGGTAAGAACGTTTGAAATAAGTCAAAATACAATAAAAGTAATGTTTGAAATATTATTCAATTAAAAATAACTGTTTTCTATGTTAAAACTAAAAAGTAATTTATTCCTGTGTTTCAAATTTTGCGTGAATTTCAGAAGACATTGATACTTGAGAAATCATTCTAATATGCTAAATTTGGTTCAGTAAATATATAATTATTATTATCAATAATGAAGATTCAATGTTGTGCTGCTAGACATTTTTGTGAAAAGCCGATGCATTTTTGATTTATTTGAAATAGTCTCCACTACAATCATGACCAATTTAATGCATCCTGGTAAAAAAAAAAATAAAAAAAAGTATAATTACTTTCAAAGTCCAATTTTTGTATCAATGTTTTGAACTTGTGTATATAGATATCCGTGTAAAACTACGTACTGTTGGCTGGTATTCTCACAGTTGTCACACCAGGCCTGTGTGCTTGTTCCAACACAATACTCTCTCAGGATCTCTGCAAACTCATATTCCTCTATCGGTATCTGTCCAAAAAAGCAATTTATTTAATTAATTAATGCAGTTTATAGAAGCAGCAAAATCTAAATCAAACCATACAACTCCAGCTAAACATCTGTGCTTCATGACCATGTTGGTCTACAAAGATGGATTGATGTGTGATTGATGTGCAGTTTAGTGGTTCTGACCTAGAGATCTTTGCTCAGGGTAGTGCATGGTAAAGAGCAGAGTCAAGGAGGAGCGAACGGTCTCCTTTCCACATCGACACATACTGCTATTCTCCACTTCACAGCCAAACAATCGACCAATCACAGACTCCCTGAGGAACCCAGCGTACTCGTACTGTCGAGGACAGAAAACATAAAACACACTGTTCTTGTGTAAATTATTGCATTAAATTCAAGAACGGTGCAGCTCCACACCTGCTGCTGGCTCCTCTGTATGCTGTGGCCCTTCCTGCTCCAGTGTTTCCTGATGTAGCTGTGCAAGTATGAACGGTTCCAGCTCTGGATAAGATGTCCCAGAACGGGCTTTCCCTGTCTGTTCATCAGAATCAGCCAGGATCAAACTAACGCCGACGCCTCCGGATTGTCCGGAAAGCCCGGCAAAAGTTACTGGCCTGTGAAGAAACAAACAAGTGCTGTGTGTGAGTACATATGCTATGCATGGCTGACAGCTCTGAATGCTACATACAGCTGGATGAATTCTGATTGAAAAGAGAGTGTTAATGTACCTGGCAGGGGTCTCCTCTGCTCAAATCAGCATGTGAAAAAGGAACCCCAACTCGCAGGCCAGACAGACTCCTTCTGGACACAGATGATTCTGTACCAA